>NW_028292088.1:254347-424347 GCF_963383615.2 Lipophrys pholis
TATCAGGAGCTGAACCTTTCTGGGTCTCACATTCCTCCGTAGGGGTACAAGGAACATCAAAGCATGTGAGTACTACAGTGAAACCTGAGATGTAGGGATGCCCTACAATCCAAGGCAAGTGTTCCCTGTAGGACCGTTAATACTGAAGGAACCAAACACCAAATATGTTATGGTTCTTTAAAAGCACATCACTGAACCAATACAAAGATGTGTACAATATTACTGAACAAAGGTATAAATACATGCTCCCATGGTCCCTGAACTCAAACATTTTCGTGTATTTCTCTCAAATATTGTTGACACATCTGTCTAATCCACCGCTCTAACCCTCTGAGGTCCACTGCTCCGACCCTCTGAGATCCACCGCTCTAACCCTCTGAGATCCACCGCTCCGACCCTCTGAGATCCACCGCTCCGACCCTCTGAGGTCCACCGCTCTGACCCTCTGAGGTCCACCGCTCTGACCCACTGAGGTCCACCGCTCTGACCCTCTGAGGTCCACCGCTCCGACCCTCTGAGATCCACCGCTCTAACCCTCTGAGATCCACCGCTCCGACTCTCTGAGGTCCACCGCTCCGACCCTCTGAGGTCCACCGCTCCGACTCTCTGAGGTCCACCGCTCCGACCCTCTGAGATCCACCGCTCTAACCCTCTGAGATCCACCGCTCCGACTCTCTGAGGTCCACCGCTCCGACCCTCTGAGGTCCACCGCTCCGACCCTCTGAGGTCCACCGCTCTAACCCTCTGAGATCCACCGCTCTAACCCTCTGAGATCCACCGCTCCGACTCTCTGAGGTCCACCGCTCCGACTCTCTGAGGTCCACCGCTCCGACTCTCTGAGGTCCACCGCTCTAACCCTCTGAGATCCACCGCTCTAACCCTCTGAGATCCACCGCTCCGACTCTCTGAGGTCCACCGCTCCGACCCTCTGAGGTCCACCGCTCCGACCCTCTGAGGTCCACTGATCCGACCCTCTGAGGTTATAGAACGTTATGGAACGTTATAGAATGTTATGGATCATTACGTTACTTTCTAGAACGTTCTGGAACGTTCTGGATCATTGCGTTACATTCTGGAACGTTATAGAACGTTATGGATCATTACGTTATGTTATAGAATGTTACAGAACGTTATGGATCATTACGTTACGTTATAGAATGTTACAGAACTTTATAGATCATTACGTTACGTTATAGAATGTTACAGAACGTTATGGATCATTACGTTACGTTATAGAATGTTACAGAACGTTATGGATCATTACGTTACGTTATAGAATGTTACAGAACGTTATGGATCATTACGTTACGTTATAGAATGTTACAGAACGTTATGGATCATTACGTTACGTTCTGGAACGTTCAAGAAGTGAGTCCAGAGTGAAGTATGGATTCAGTCATGTATCACCCGCCGCCCAGCAAAGTCTATGGACATGTAATGGGGAAATCCTGGAGGGGCTGACGGAGAGGAGCTTTACAGAGCAGCTCCGGTCTGCAGCGAGGCGACGGAGAGGAGCTTTACAGAGCAGCTCCGGTCTGCAGGGAGGTGATGGAGAGGCGCTTTACAGAGCAGCTCCGGTCTGCAGGGAGGTGATGGAGAGGAGCTTTACAGAGCAGCTCCGGTCTGCAGGGAGGTGATGGAGAGGAGCTTTACAGAGCAGCTCCGGTCTGCAGGGAGGCGACGGAGAGGAGCTTTACAGAGCAGCTCCGGTCTGCAGGGAGGCGACGGAGAGGAGCTTTACAGAGCAGCTCCGGTCTGCAGCGAGGCGACGGAGAGGAGCTTTACAGAGCAGCTCCGGTCTGCAGGGAGGCGGCGGGGAGGAGCTTTACAGAGCAGCTCCGGTCTGCAGGGAGGCGGCGGGGAGTCACATCTTAAACTAACCTCCTGACACCACAACGTCTGAATGTTCCAACAATCAGGTCATTTCAGTGTCCCTCAGCTTGAGATTCACCAGGACAACCTGTCCTTTGTCCTCGTCAGCAGGTTGTCCTCATTAAGGTGAGTTAACTGGTAAATCTGTGTCCGTCCACAGGGACGTGTCCAGTACAGGGTAGAGCTCTGACCAGAGGCCTGTACTAGGAACCTGATCAACATATCCAGGTTCTGTGTTTCCTGGTTGACTGATCCTGGCCCAGAGCAGGTTCCAGATTACTGAAGGAGCAGTTAATCTCTGAGATTATGAAGAATTCAAACCCATCCAGCAGCTCAAAGCAACACTGCTGCTGCAGCCAGAACCAGAACCTTCCTGACTTGGTGAGATTAGAGCAGATTAATTGATCAGTGATATAAAGGAACAGCACTGTGATCACTCAGTTCCACTTTATTCCAGCAGAACGGTTCCAGGCAGAACTTCCTCACTGCTCTTCTTTTACTTTAGGTTCTCCATCACTGGTTCTGAGGCGGAGGTTCTCTTGTGTTTCCTGTTGGAATATTAATTCATCACCATGACGACAGGAGGAGTTCTGCTTCCATAAATTCATGGTTCTGCAGTTCTGTCAGGTGTGATCATGAACCTCATTATTCCAGATCAACCCTCGTGGAGATAAACAGACCTGGAACAAGTCCAGAACCAGAACCAGAACCTCCTTCAGAGCCTCAGAGACCAGGATTTATTTTACTATGTCTAAAGATTGTTCTAGATTAATTTCTCCTCTCCTCTCTGCTGCAGCTCAGAGCTGAACCTGCCCACCAATCACCATCCTTTAAGAATGGGCGGGGCATTTCCCAAGAGATCTGATTGGTCAGGAGGCGGAGCTCTGACCTCTTATCTAGAACATAACCTGCTCTGGAGCAGGTTAGACTTTCAGTTACCAGGTGATTTATCCTGGTGAGAAGTGAGCGAGAGTCGTAGTACAGAAAACCTGAGTTAATCCTGAAGTTACCTAGATAAGAGAAACCCAGAGTTAATCCTGAAGTTATCTGGATAAGAGAAAACCAGAGTTAATCCTGAAGTTTTCTAGATAAGAGAAACCCAGAGTTAATCCTGAAGTTACCTAGATAAGAGAAACCCAGAGTTAATCCTGAAGTTATCTGGATAAGAGAAAACCAGAGTTAATCCTGAAGTTTTCTAGATAAGAGAAACCCAGAGTTAATCCTGAAGTTATCTAGATAAGAGAAAAGCAGAGTTAATCCTGAAGTTATCTGGATAAGAGAAAACCAGAGTTAATCCTGAAGTTACCTAGATAAGAGAAACCCAGAGTTAATCCTGAAGTTACCTAGATAAGAGAAAAGCAGAGTTAATCCTGAAGTTACCTAGATAAGAGAAACCCAGAGTTAATCCTGAAGTTATCTGGATAAGAGAAAACCAGAGTTAATCCTGAAGTTATCTGGATAAGAGAAAATCCAGCTTCGTAGTACTCAGATGTTTTACTGTACTTGGAATTTAGTTTCTTTCGTTAATCCAAGAGCACAAGCCGAGTGTTAAATACACAAAACCCAAGTACTAATCTACCTCCTCTGGCACGTTTCCAATTCAATTCTAATCATCGGGAGATTAAATGTGCAGATCTTTGTGTTTCTGCCCCGACGGCCCCGACGGCCCACTTTGGGACCAGAAGAACCAAACCCAGACCCTCTCAGCAGTTTGGGCTGTACCATGAGCAGACATGAGGAATACACATAGCTAGTACTCAGAAGAGACCGTCCAGAGATTTAAAAACAAATTCAAACTAATTCTAAAATGAGCAGGCAGCCAGTGGACAGTCCTGTCCTCCGTCTTACCTGCTCCAGGTGGAAGGTGTGCTGCAGCGTTCTGGACTACCTGGAGACCAGCGAGGGACGACTGGCTGACTCCAACATAAAGAGCGTCACAGTAATCCAGCCGGGATTAAAAGCTGGATTACTGTTTCAAAGTGCTGCTGGGCCAGAATGGGAGCACACCTTTACCTGCTGGGCTGGAAGACGCTGGACCGAACCACTGTCCTCATCTGAGACTGTCCATTCTAAAACCCAGCTTTAAAACCATCAGGGGACCCCGGTGGACCAGAGGGGCTCCACAGGGACCACTGGGCCCAACACCATCACCTCCGTCTGCGTTCCATTCAAACTTTAATGTCCTCAAGGCAGGACAGAGAGGAGACAGTGAGGACTGGTGTGAATCTGGTGTGAATCTGGTGTGAAGCTGGTGAATAGCTGGTGTGAATCTGGTGTGAAGCTGGTGTGAAGCTGGTGTGAAGCTGGTGTGAATCTGGTGTGAATCTGGTGTGAAGCTGGTGAATAGCTGGTGTGAATCTGGTGTGAAGCTGGTGTGAAGCTGGTGTGAAGCTGGTGTGAATCTGGTGTGAATCTGGTTTGAAGTTGGTGTGAATCTGGTGTGAAGCTGGTGAATAGCTGGTGTGAATCTGGTGTGAAGCTGGTTTGGATCTGGTGAATAGCTGGTGTGAAGCTGGTGTGGATCTAGTGTGAAGCTGGTTTGAATCTGGTTTGAAACTGGTGTGAATCTGGTGTGAATCTGGTTTGAAGTTGGTGTTAATCTGGTGAATAGCTGGTGTGAATCTGGTTTGAATCAGGTGTGAAGCTGGTGTGAATCTGGTGTGAAGCTGGTTTGGATCTGGTGAATAGCTGGTGTGAAGCTGGTGTGAATCTAGTTTGAATCAGGTGTGAAGCTTGTGTGAATCTGGTGAATTAGCTGGTGTGAATCTGGTGTGAAGCTGGTGTGAATCTGGTTTGAATCAGGTGTGAATCTGGTGTGAATCTGGTGTGAATCAGGTGAGAAACTGATGTGACTCTGGTTTGAAGTTGGTGTGAATCTGGTGAGAAGTTGGTGTGAATCTGGTGAGAAGCTGGTGTGAACCTGGTGTGAATCTGCTGTGACTCTGGTTTGAAGTTGGTGTGAATCTGATGTGAATCTGATGTGAAGAACAGTACAGGAACACAGCAGGTGGTGTGGAGCTGACAGCAGATGAGCGGCAGACACAGGCTCCGCCTCTCCAGAGCAGAGCCGGCTCACCTGTCGGCCCAGAGCAACACACCTTGTTCAGGGTTGAACTCAGCAGCCGTTTTCTATCAGAGGCAAACAAAAGAGGTGAAGAAAAGAAGTGGAGAGTTGCTGTTGTGGCCCGAGGGCAAGGCGAGGCTGCTGCACCGTCATACACCAGCAAGGCTTTTATACACATCAAACTCTGAGTTAGTTCACAGTCAGGAGAGCCAACATGGTCAGCTCTCAATGGGAAGGTTGCAGGTTCGATTCTGCATCTCCACATGTTGACGTGTCCTTGAGCAACTGAACCCAGTTGCTGGACTGAGCGTCTTGCATGGCCGCCGCCTCCACTGGCGGGTGAATGTGTGGGTGAAAGGGTGAATGTGTGGGTGAAAGGGTGAATGTGTGAGTGAAAGGGTGAATGTGTGAATGTGTGGGTGAAAGGGTGAATGTGTGGGTGAAAGGGTGAATGTGTGGGTGAAAGGGTGAATGTGTGATTGAAAGGGTGAATGTGTGGGTGAAAGGGTGAATGTGTGAGTGAAAGGGTGAATGTGTGGGTGAAAGGGTGAATGTGTGAGTGAAAGGGTGAATGTGTGGGTGAAAGGGTGAATGTGTGGGTGAAAGGGTGAATGTGTGAGTGAAAGGGTGAATGTGTGGGTGAAAGGGTGAATGTGTGGGTGAAAGGGTGAATGTGTGATTGAAAGGGTGAATGTGTGAGTGAAAGGGTGAATGTGTGAGTGAAAAGGTGAATGTGTGAGTGAAAGGGTGAATGTGTGGGTGAAAGGGTGAATGTGTGAGTGAAAGGGTGAATGTGTGGGTGAAAGGGTGAATGTGTGAGTGAAAGGGTGAATGTGTGATTGAAAGGGTGAATGTGTGGGTGAAAGGGTGAATGTGTGGGTGAAAGGGTGAATGTGTGAGTGAAAGGGTGAATGTGTGGGTGAAAGGGTGAATGTGTGGGTGAAAGGGTGAATGTGTGAGTGAAAGGGTGAATGTGTGAGTGAAAGGGTGAATGTGTGGGTGAAAGGGTGAATGTGTGAATGTGTGGGTGAAAGGGTGAATGTGTGAGTGAAAGGGTGAATGTGTGAATGTGTGGGTGAAAGGGTGAATGTGTGGGTGAAAGGGTGAATGTGATAAACAACCTACTGTTGGTAAAGTGCCACCTAATTAAAATCCATTTAGCTCGGTTCTGTTCTGGTTGTTTCCATTGAGTTTTTGAAACTCAGCTGCTGTGGAAGCTCAGGTCACATAGAGGGACGGGTTTACCCTCCAGAGGCCTCCAGAGGCTTCCCAACGGGTGTTTGAACCATGAACCAGAATCACCACTCTACATTCTCATTGAACACCTGAAGAGCAAAAGAAAATAAGTCAGACAAGGATTAGAAAGGAATTAAGATTAAAATCTAAAGTAAGATTAACAGTCTGTCCCTTCACAATAAAGGTTAAATGATGTTTCAGTGTGTCCAGCAGGTTCAACATTCTGCTCATGAAACAACCCCTCTACATTCCTTTACCCATTGTTCTGCTCATGAAACAACCCCTCTACATTCCTTTACCCATTGTTCTGCTCATGAAACAACCCCTCTACATTCCTTTACCCATTGTTCTGCTCATGAAACAACCCCTCTACATTCCTTTACCCATTGTTCTGCTCATGAAACAACCCCTCTACATTCCTTTACCCATTGTTCTGCTCATGAAACAACCCCTCTACATTCCTTTACCCATTGTTCTGCTCTGAGAACAAGTTCAACAACATCCATCCATCCCTCCCTCCATCCCTCCATCCCTCCATCCCTCCATCCATCCATCCCTCCATATCTCCATCCCTCCATCCCTCCATCCATCCATCCATCCATCCATCCCTCCATCCCTCCATCCCTCCATCCATCCATCCCTCCATATCTCCATCCCTCCATCCCTCCATCCATCCATCCATCCATCCATCCCTCCATCCCTCCATCCCTCCATATCTCCATATCTCCATCCCTCCATCCCTCCATCCCTCCATCCATCCATCCATCCCTCCATCCCTCCATCCCTCCATCCATCCCTCCATCCCTCCATCCATCCATCCATCCATCCCTCCATCCCTCCATCCATCCATCCATCCATCCATCCATCCATCCATCCATCATCCATCCATAGAGATGTAGAGGCATAAAGACAGAGGCATAGAGACAAAAAGACGGGGAGACGAAGAGACGTAAAGACATAGAGGCGTAGAGACGTGGAGACGTAGCGACGTGGAGACGTTGAGATGTGGAGACGTAAAGACATAGAGGCGTAGAGATATAGAGGCGTAGAGACGTTGAGACGTAGAGACGTGGAGACGTAGCGATGTGGAGATGTTGAGACGTGGAGACAGAGTCATAGAGTCGTAGAGACATAGAGGCGTAGAGACGTAAAGACATAGAGGCGTAGAGGCGTAGAGACATAGAGACATAGAGACATAGAGGCATACAGATGTTGAGACATAGAAACGTGGAGATGTAGCGACGCGGAGACGTTGAGACGTGGAGACATAGAGACGTAAAGACATATAGTCATAGAGGCATAGAGACGTAGAGGCGTAGAGACATAGAGACGTAGATACGTAGAGGCGTAGGGACGTAAAGACATAGAGGCGTAGAGACATAGAGAAGTAGAGACGTAGAGGCGTAGAGACATAGAGAAGTAGAGACATAGAGGCGTAGAGACGTAGAATTGTAGAGCCATAGAGGCATAGAGACATTGAGACATAGAGACGTAGAGATGTAGAGGCGTAGAGACGTAAAGACATAGAGGCATAGAGACAGAGGCGTAGCGACATAGAGGCGTAGAGACATAGACGCATAGAGACAGAGGCGTAGCGACATAGAGGCGTAGAGACATAGAGGCGTAGAGACATAGAGACATAGAGACGTAGGGACATAGAGACATAGAGGCGTAGAGACGTTGAGAGGTAGAGACGTAGAGACGTAGAGACGAAGAGGCGTAGAGACATAGAGGCGTAGAAACGTAGAATCGTAGAGACATAGAGGCATAGAGACATAGAGACGTAGAGACGTAGAGACATAGAGGCGTAGAGACATAGAGACGTAGAGACATAGAGACATAGAGGCGTAGAGACGTTGAGAGGTAGAGACGTAGAGACGTGGAGACGTAGAGGCGTAGAGACATAGAGACGTAGAGACATAGAGACATAGAGACGTAGAGACGTAGAGACATAGAGGCGTAGAGACATAGAGGCGTAGAGACATAGAGACGTAGAGACATAGAGACGTTGAGAGGTAGAGACGTTGAGAGGTAGAGACGTAGAGACATAGAGGCGTAGAGACATAGAGACATAGAGACGTAGAGACGTGGAGACGTAGAGGCGTTGATACTGGACCAATATGTAAATCATGTTTGCTGCTTGATCCTCAACTGATTCAGTTCAGATCCACATTTGTTTACATTCTGATTGTGGCGCCAAGAAGTCTGAATCCTGTTCCTGCAACCAGTATGGGTATACTTCTTCATAGTACTTTCATCTGGGTGGTTCTTATATTAGTAGAACAGCAGTCATCTTAGTACTATTCCTGCTGTTAATAGTACTATTCCTGCTGTTAATAGTACTACTCCTGCTGTTAATAGTACTATTCCTGCTGTTAATAGTACTACTCCTGCTGTTAATAGTATTACTCCTGCTATTAATAGTACTACTCCTGCTATTAATAGTACTATTCCTGCTGTTAATAGTACTACTCCTGCTATTAATAGTACTACTCCTGCTATTAATAGTACTATTCCTGCTGTTAATAGTATTACTCCTGCTGTTAATAGTACTATTCCTGCTGTTAATAGTACTACTCCTGCTGTTAATAGTACTATTCTTGCTGTTAATAGTACTACTCCTGCTGTTAATAGTACTATTCCTGCTCTTAATAGTACTACTACTGCTGTTAATAGTACTATTCTTGCTGTTAATAGTACTATTCCTGCTGTTAATAGTACTACTCCTGCTGTTAATAGTACTATTCTTGCTGTTAATAGTACTACTCCTGCTGTTAATAGTACTATTCTTGCTGTTAATAGTACTATTCTTGCTGTTAATAGTACTACTCCTGCTGTTAATAGTACTATTCTTGCTGTTAATAGTACTACTCCTGCTGTTAATAGTACTATTCCTGCTCTTAATAGTACTACTCCTGCTGTTAATAGTACTATTCTTGCTGTTAATAGTACTACTCCTGCTGTTAATAGTACTATTCCTGCTGTTAATAGTACTACTCCTGCTGTTAATAGTACTACTACTGCTGTTAATAGTACTATTCCTGCTGTTAATAGTACTATTACTAGCTCCTGTCTCTACTAAGTCATCAGGCAGATAATCACTACTGAGTTAACGTCTCTTAACCAGTGGTTAACAGGAGCCTTTCTGTAGGAGTCCTGTCATGTCTTCATCTGGACACACTTCAATGGTTCCTAGAACCCACAGTGGTTAGTGCTCTGGCCTCAGCCAGGTTGTTGGTTCCAATCCAGCCTGGGGCCTTTGTGTGTGCTGGGTTCCTCCAGGTTCTCCAGGTTCCTCCTACATTCCCAAAAACATGCAGCGGGGGTCCTGGAGTAAGACGCTGCTCTGGGGGGCTGCTCTGAGGGGCTGCTCTGGGGGGCTGCTCTGAGGGGCTGCTCTGGGGGACTGCTCTGGGGGCTGGTCTGGGGATTGCTCTGGGGGACTGCTCTGGGGAATTGCTCTGAGGGGCTGCTCTGGGGGACTGCTCTGGGGACTGCTCTGGGGACTGCTCTGGGGACTGCTCTGGGGGGTCAGTTGGTCTGAATTTCCCCTTGGAGATTAATAGAGTGCTACAAAATAAAATCAATCAATCACCAAAGGGTTCTCTTAAAGGAACCAGTTCTTTATATATTTTCTTTATTCTTTAACTTGCTCTCTGGCGCCATCTACTGACCTCACTTCTCAAGTGAAAACCATTTATACAGAGGAAAGACACTAATTACTGTTCAATTTAACTTTATTTATTTATTCCATTTATTTCTTTTATTTCTTTTATTTAATTTATTTAATTTATTTCATTTATTTCATTTATTTAATTTATTTAATTTATTTAATTTATTTAATTTATTTCATTTATTTAATTTATTTCATTTCATTTCATTTATTTCTTTCTAATTAATTTCTTTCCACATTCCAGTCCTGATTTCAGGTTGACAGAGAAAATAGAAGAATTCATCATGAGCAAGTTGAAGAGACGGTGGAAAGGAGAACCTGCAGAACCAGAACCAGAGGAGGAGAGACCTGCAGAACCAGACCCAGAGGAGGAGAGACCTGCAGAACCAGAATCAGAGGAGGAGAGACCTGCAGAACCAGAAGAGGAGAGACCTGCAGAACCAGACTCAGAGGAGGAGAGACCTGCAGAACCAGAATCAGAGGAGGAGAGACCTGCAGAACCAGAAGAGGAGAGACCTGCAGAACCAGACTCAGAGGAGGAGAGACCTGCAGAACCAGAATCAGAGGAGGAGAGACCTGCAGAATCAGAATCAGAGGAGGAGAGACCTGCAGAATCAGACCCAGAGGAGGAGATACCTGCAGAACCAGGTTCAGCTGAGAAACCTGCAGAACCAGGCTCAGAGGAGGAGAGACCTGCAGGACCAGGTTCAGCTGAGATACCTGCAGAACCAGGCTCAGAGGAGGAGACTTTCTGAATCAGGTCAGTTGGACTTTGACGGATGTGTTGGATCAGTACCACCCAGAACCAACCTGGTGGTCCAGTACCACCATAATGAGTAATACTACAGTAGTGCAGTAGGCCGAAGTATTCATCAAAAACAAAGAAGTATATTTAATATATCAGCCATTGTAACATTTTACAGGTAGATTAGTAATACTGCACTTAAATCTAGGAAAATAAAAGACTTTACTTAACTAATGATTCAATTAAAATAGATTTTACAGAAAAGTTAAATAAACATTGTACTTCAATAAATAAAAAACTTCTTAAAGATGAAATAAAACTGTGCTGTACTTCAATGTTAAGTAAAAAAATGTACTGTACTTGATTCAAAAAAACAAAACAGGCTGTCTGAACACACACACACACACACACACACACACACACACACACACACACACACACACACACACACACACACAGCATTCAGAATAACGGCTGTCATGAAACAACTGACCTGAGCTCCATGTGATGGGTGTCTCCTTCATGTCTCTGAACTCTGTCCTGCAATGTCTGGCTCAGGGGGGACAGGGGACGGACTGGACCGCTTCAGTGTCAGACAGCACAGGGGACCGACTGGACAGCACAGGGGACCGACTGGAGAGCACAGGGGACCGACTGGACAGCACAGGGGACCGACTGGACCGTTTCAGTGTCAGACAGCACAGGGGACGGACTGGACCGCTTCAGTGTCAGACAGCACAGGGGACAGACTGGACAGCACAGGGGACCGACTGGACCGTTTCAGTGTCAGACAGCACAGGGGACAGACTGGACAGCACAGGGGACCGACTGGACAGCACAGGGGACCGACTGGACCGTTTCAGTGTCAGACAGCACAGGGGACCGACTGGACAGCACAGGGGACCGACTGGAGAGCACAGGGGACCGACTGGACAGCACAGGGGACAGACTGGACCGTTTCAGTGTCAGACAGCACAGGGGACAGACTGGACTGCTTCAGTGTCAGACAGCACAGGGGACAGACTGGACCGTTTCAGTGTCAGACAGCACAGGGGACAGACTGGACTGCTTCAGTGTCAGACAGCACAGGGGACAGACTGGACCGTTTCAGTGTCAGACAGCTCTATTAAACTCTCCTGCTCACCAGCAGTTCCGTCCACTGTCCCATGTGAGAGGTGTCCATGCTGCAGGGTTCCTCATGCAGCTGGTTGGGAGGTGTGCAGCCATGTTGTCCCCGACTCCATCATGCAGCACCACCTCCTTCTCAGACAGGAAGCAGGGAAGCTGAAACACCTTCAGTACCTGGAACATGTTCTCTGCTGGAGTTCTGCTCTCCAGACCGACAGAACTTCTCTTCCTCCTGAGCTGCACCGTCACGTCCCACTTCATCAGTGTGCTTTAACATCAGCAGCCACGTCTCTTGTCCTCAGAGACACCGTGTCTTTTGAAAGAGGCACCAGGTGGAACTCTCTGGAAGCTTTCTCTCCACACATGGTCCGTGTCCTCTCTTTGGACAAAGACAACTGTCCCACAGCTGTGAGCGTCTTACCGGCTCTAGTGATGAAGAGGCTGATGAAGCTTCCTGTGCGGTGGCTATGGGTGTAGCAAAGGACTGAATGGTGAAGCTTCCTGTGCGGTGGCTATGGGTGTAGCAAAGGACTAAATGGTGAAGCTTCCTGTGCGGTGGCTATGGGTGAAGCATCCTGTGCGGTGGCTATGGGTGTAGCAAAGGACTGAATGGTGAAGCCTCCTCTGTTGTGGCTATGGGTGTAGCAAAGGACTGAATGGTGAAGCTTCCTGTGCTGTGGCTATGGGTGTAGCAAAGGACTAAATGGTGAAGCTTCCTGTGCGGTGGCTATGGGTGAAGCATCCTGTGCTATGGCTATGGGTGTAGCAAAGGACTGAATGGTGAAGCTTCCTGTGCTGTGGCTATGGGTGTAGCAAAGGACTAAATGGTGAAGCTTCCTGTGCTGTGGCTATGGGTGAAGCTTCCTGTGTGGTGGCTATGGGTGGAGCTTCCTGTGCGGTGGCTATGGGTGAAGCATCCTGTGCTATGGCTATGGGTGTAGCAAAGGACTGAATGGTGAAGCTTCCTGTGCTGTGGCTATGGGTGTAGCAAAGGACTGAATGGTGAAGCTTCCTGTGCTGTGGCTATGGGTGTAGCAAAGGACTGAATGGTGAAGCTTCCTGTGCTGTGGCTATGGGTGTAGCAAAGGACTGAATGGTGAAGCTTCCTGTGCTGTGGCTATGGGTGTAGCAAAGGACTGAATGGTGAAGCTTCCTGTGCTGTGGCTATGGGTGTAGCAAAGGACTGAATGGTGAAGCTTTCTGTGCGGTGGCTATGGGTGTAGCAAAGGCCTTAATGGTGAAGCTTCCTGTGCGGTGGCTATGGGTGAAGCTTCCTGTGCGGTGGCTATGGGTGTAGCAAAGGACTGAATGGTGAAGCTTCCTGTGCGGTGGCTATGAGTGTAGCAAAGGACTGAATGGTGAAGCTTCCTGTGCTGTGGCTATGGGTGGAGCTTCCTGTGTGGTGGCTATGGGTGTAGCAAAGGACTGAATGGTGGAGCTTCCTGTGCAGTGGCTATGGGTGTAGCAAAGGACTGAATGGTGGAGCTTCCTGTGCAGTGGCTATGGGTGTAGCAAAGGACTGAATGGTGAAGCTTCCTGTGCAGTGGCTATGGGTGTAGCAAAGGCCTTAATGGTGAAGCTTCCTGTGCGGTGGCTATGGGTGAAGCTTCCTGTGCGGTGGCTATGGGTGTAGCAAAGGACTGAATGGTGGAGCTTCCTGTGCAGTGGCTATGGGTGTAGCAAAGGACTGAATGGTGGAGCTTCCTGTGCAGTGGCTATGGGTGTAGCAAAGGACTGAATGGTGAAGCTTCCTGTGCAGTGGCTATGGGTGTAGCAAAGGCCTTAATGGTGAAGCTTCCTGTGCGGTGGCTATGGGTGAAGCTTCCTGTGCGGTGGCTATGGGTGTAGCAAAGGACTGAATGGTGAAGCTTCCTGTGCGGTGGCTATGGGTGTAGCAAAGGACTGAATGGTGGAGCTTCCTGTGCTGTGGCTATGGGTGGAGCTTCCTGTGTGGTGGCTATGGGTGTAGCAAAGGACTGAATGGTGGAGCTTCCTGTGCAGTGGCTATGGGTGTAGCAAAGGACTGAATGGTGGAGCTTCCTGTGCAGTGGCTATGGGTGTAGCAAAGGACTGAATGGTGAAGCTTCCTGTGCAGTGGCTATGGGTGTAGCAAAGGCCTTAATGGTGAAGCTTCCTGTGCGGTGGCTATGGGTGAAGCTTCCTGTGCGGTGGCTATGGGTGTAGCAAAGGACTGAATGGTGGAGCTTCCTGTGCAGTGGCTATGGGTGTAGCAAAGGACTGAATGGTGGAGCTTCCTGTGCAGTGGCTATGGGTGTAGCAAAGGACTGAATGGTGAAGCTTCCTGTGCAGTGGCTATGGGTGTAGCAAAGGCCTTAATGGTGAAGCTTCCTGTGCGGTGGCTATGGGTGAAGCTTCCTGTGCGGTGGCTATGGGTGTAGCAAAGGACTGAATGGTGAAGCTTCCTGTGCTGTGGCTATGGGTGGAGCATCCTGTGCGGTGGCTATGGGTGTAGCATCCTGTGTGGTGGCTATGGGTGAAGCATCCTGTGCGGTGGCTATGGGTGTAGCATCCTGTGTGGTGGCTATGGGTGTAGCATCCTGTGTGGTGGCTATGGGTGAAGCATCCTGTGCTATGGCTATGGGTGAAGCTTCCTGTGCGGTGGCTATGGGTGTAGCAAAGGACTGAATGGTGGACACAGTGCCTGTGCTTGGTTGTAAGATGCCGTTTGAGATGCGGTGGTTTCATGCGTCCATTGCTCAAAACATGGCCACATACCACACCCTGTGGTCTGGGCTCTTCCTCTGTCCCGCTCCGCCCGTCGTATCTCCACACTGGTTTGTGACTTTGGTTTTTGCTGGCAGCTCCACTGAGGGGTGCACTGGCGCCACCGCTGGCGGCACCTGCACGCTGCTCACACTCGTCCTCCAGTTCTCGCTCTCTCCTGGTCCATAGTTCCCATCGCAGACTGAAACCACCACAGCAGTTTATTCCTCTTCATCATTAGAAACCTCCACCTCAATCCCTGCCTGCTACCTCCTCCACCTCCTTCACCTCCTCCACCTCCTGCCATCAATCCCTGCCTGCTACCTCCTCCACCTCCTCCACCTCCTGCCATCAATCCCAGCCTGCTCCCTCCTCCACCTCCTGCTATCAATCCCTGCCTGCTCCCTCCTCCACCTCCTCCACCTCCTGCCATCAATCCTTGCCTGCTCCCTCCTCCACCTCCTCCACCTCCTGCCATCAATCCCTGCCTGCTCCCTCCTTCACCTCCTCCACCTCCTGCCATCAATCCCAGCCTGCTACCTCCTCCACCTCCTCCACCTCCTGCCATCAATCCCTGCCTGCTCCCTCCTTCACCTCCTCCACCTCCTCCACCTCCTGCCATCAATCCCAGCCTGATACCTCCTCCACCTCCTCTACCTCCTCCACCTCCTCCACCTCCTCCACCTCCTGCCATCAATCCCTGCCTGCTACCTCCTCCACCTCCTCCACCTCCTCCACCTCCTGCCATCAATCCCAGCCTGATACCTCCTCCACCTCCTCTACCTCCTCCACCTCCTCCACCTCCTGCCATCAATCCCAGCCTGCTACCTCCTCCACCTCCTCCACCTCCTCCACCTCCTCCACCTCCTGCCATCAATCCCAGCCTGCTACCTCCTCCACCTCCTCCACCTCCTGCCATCAATCCCAGCCTGATACCTCCTCCACCTCCTCCACCTCCTGCCATCAATCCCAGCCTGCTACCTCCTCCACCTCCTCCACCTCCTGCCATCAAGCCAAGCCTGATACCTCCTCCACCTCCTCTACCTCCTCCACCTCCTCCACCTCCTCTACCTCCTCCACCTCCTCCACCTCCTCCACCTCCTCCACCTCCTGCCATCAATCCCAGCCTGATACCTCCTCCACCTCCTCCACCTCCTCCACCTCCTCCACCTCCTGCCATCAATCCCAGCCTGCTACCTCCTCCACCTCCTCCACCTCCTCCACCTCCTGCCATCAATCCCAGCCTGATACCTCCTCCACCTCCTCTACCTCCTCTACCTCCTCCACCTCCTCCACCTTCTCCAATTCCTGCCATCAATCCCAGCCTGATACCTCCTCCACCTCCTCTACCTCCTCCACCTCCCCCACCTCCTCTACCTCCTCCACCTCCTCTACCTCCTCCACCTCCTCCACCTTCTCCAATTCCTGCCATCAATCCCAGCCTGATACCTCCTCCACCTCCTCTACCTCCTCCACCTCCTCTACCTCCTCCACCTCCTCCACCTCCTCCACCTCCTCCACCTCCTGCCATCAATCCCAGCCTGATACCTCCTCCACCTCCTCCACCTCCTCCACCTCCTCCACCTCCTCCACCTCCTGCCATCAATCCCAGCCTGCTACCTCCTCCACCTCCTCCACCTCCTCCACCTCCTGCCATCAATCCCAGCCTGATACCTCCTCCACCTCCTCTACCTCCTCTACCTCCTCCACCTCCTCCACCTTCTCCAATTCCTGCCATCAATCCCAGCCTGATACCTCCTCCACCTCCTCTACCTCCTCCACCTCCCCCACCTCCTCTACCTCCTCCACCTCCTCTACCTCCTCCACCTCCTCCACCTTCTCCAATTCCTGCCATCAATCCCAGCCTGATACCTCCTCCACCTCCTCTACCTCCTCCACCTCCTCCACCTCCTCTACCTCCTCCACCTCCTCCACCTCCTCTACCTCCTCCACCTCCTCCACCTCCTGCCATCAATCCCTGCTACAGTGAATAACTGTTGATGTCAGAGCGTTTCTATTTATTTCAGTCATCCTTCAGCGTACCACTAGAGGGAGCCCCTCGTACCACGACACTGTTACAAGATGTTTCATTACAAACAATAATTATTTCAACTTTGAAAACCTAAATAAAACCAAACAGAAGAAGTAAAACTCCATAAACACGCCATGATTTAATAACATCCTAAAGAGTGTTTATATCCAGAATTGAGTGCTGCAGTTTGTTTTCAGTCAATCAATATGAGGACTGAACCAAAGATTCCATGACCAGGAAAAGCAGTTTTATTACTACATTATTGTTTGTATAGAGTACATTTTAAAAGTATTTCTTCAGTGCCAGTTCAAACATGTTATAATATATAGATATATATATATATATAATGATCTGATCATGAATCAAATATTATAAAGGATAAAGGAGTCGAGTCGGCATTTCTTAATTGTCTCCATCAACATGACAGTTCACCTGTGGAACAAGTCTTCATGTGTGGAACCACACGTCCTCTTTTAACACCTCCCATCACCCCCCCACGTCACCATCACCCCCCCACGTCACCATCACCCCCCCACGTCACCAACACCCCCTACCTCCCATCACCCCCCCCACGTCACCATCACCCCCTACCTCACCATCACCCCCCCACGTCACCATCACCCCCCCACGTCACCATCACCCCCCCACGTCACCATCACCCCCCCACGTCACCAACACCCCCTACCTCCCATCACCCCCCCACGTCACCATCACCCCCCCACGTCACCATCACCCCCCCACGTCACCAACACCCCCTACCTCCCATCACCCCCCCCACGTCACCATCACCCCCCCACGTCACCATCACCCCCCCACGTCACCAACACCCCCTACCTCCCATCACCCCCCCCACGTCACCATCACCCCCTACCTCACCATCACCCCCCCACGTCACCATCACCCCCCCACGTCACCAACACCCCCTACCTCACCATCACCCCCCACGTCACCATCACCCCCCCACGTCACCATCACCCCCACGTCACCAAACCCCCCCACGTCACCAACACCCCCCACAAGTCACCAACACCCCCCCACATGTCACTAACACCCCCCACAAGTCACCAACACCCCCCCACGTCACCAACACCCCCCTACGTCACCAACACCCCCCCACGTCACCACACCCCCCCACATGTCACTAACACCCCCCACGAGTCACCAACACCCCCCCACGTCACCAAAACCCCCCACACATCACCAACACCCCCCCACATGTCACTAACACCCCCCCCACGTCACTAACACCCCCCCACGTCACCAACACCCCCCCACGTCACCAACACACCTCCACGTCACCACACCCCCCCCCCACGTCACCAACACCCCCCTTCATGTCACCAACACCCCCCACACGTCACCAACACCCCCCCACGTCACCAACACCACCCTTCATGTCACCAACACCCCTACATGTCACCAACACCCCCCCTCATGTCACCAACACCCTCACACACGTCACCAACACCCCCCACAAGTCACCAACACCCCCCCACATGTCACTAACACCCCCCACAAGTCACCAACACCCCCCCACGTCACCAACACCCCCCTACGTCACCAACACCCCCCCACGTCACCACACCCCCCCACATGTCACTAACACCCCCCACGAGTCACCAACACCCCCCCACGTCACCAAAACCCCCCACACATCACCAACACCCCCCCACATGTCACTAACACCCCCCCCACGTCACTAACACCCCCCCACGTCACCAACACCCCCCCACGTCACCAACACACCTCCACGTCACCACACCCCCCCCACGTCACCAACACCCCCCTTCATGTCACCAACACCCCCCACACGTCACCAACACCCCCCCACGTCACCAACACCACCCTTCATGTCACCAACACCCCTACATGTCACCAACACCCCCCCTCATGTCACCAACACCCTCACACACGTCACCAACACCCCCCCTCATGTCACCAACACCCCCCCTCATGTCACCAACACCCTCACACACGTCACCAACACCCCCCACAAGTCACCAACACCCCCCCACATGTCACTAACACCCCCCACGAGTCACCAACACCCCCCCACGTCACCAAAACCCCCCACACATCACCAACACCCCCCCACATGTCACTAACACCCCCCCCACGTCACTAACACCCCCCCACGTCACCAACACCCCCCCACGTCACCAACACACCTCCACGTCACCACACCCCCCCCACGTCACCAACACCCCCCTTCATGTCACCAACACCCCCCACACGTCACCAACACCCCCCCACGTCACCAACACCACCCTTCATGTCACCAACACCCCTACATGTCACCAACACCCCCCCTCATGTCACCAACACCCTCACACACGTCACCAACACCCCCCCTCATGTCACCAACACCCCCCTTCATGTCACCAACACCCCCCACACGTCACCAACACCCCCCTTCATGTCACCAACACCCTCACACACGTCACCAACACCCCCCTTCATGTCACCAACACCCCACCACATGTCACCAACACCCCCCACACGTCACCAACACCCCCCCACACGTCACCAACACCCCCCCTCATGTCACCAACACCCCCCCACACGTCACCAACACCCCCCCTCATGTCACCAACACCCTCACATACGTCACCAACACCCCCCCTCACGTCACCAACACCCCCCCTCATGTCACCAACACCCCCCACACGTCACCAACACCCCCCCTCATGTCACCAACACCCCCCCTCATGTCGCCGACACCCCCCACACGTCACCAACACCCCCCACACGTCACCAACACCCCCCCTCATATCACCAACACCCCCCACACGTCACCAACACCCCCCCTCATGTCGCCAACACCCCCCACACGTCACCAACACCCCCCCTCATGTCGCCAACACCCCCCCTCATGTCGCCAACACCCCCCCTCATGTCGACCACACCCTCCCACACGTCACCAACACCCCCCCTCATGTCACCAACACCCCCCACACGTCACCAACACCTCCCCTCTCGTCACCAACACCCCCCCTCATGTCGCCGACACCCCCCACACGTCACCAACACCCCCCACACGTCACCAACACCCCCCCTCATATCACCAACACCCCCCACACGTCACCAACACCCCCCCTCATGTCGCCAACACCCCCCACACGTCACCAACACCCCCCCTCATGTCGCCAACACCCCCCCTCATGTCGCCAACACCCCCCCTCATGTCGACCACACCCTCCCACACGTCACCAACACCCCCCCTCATGTCACCAACACCCCCCACACGTCACCAACACCTCCCCTCTCGTCACCAACACCCCCCCTCATGTCGCCGACACCCCCCACACGTCACCAACACCCCCCACACGTCACCAACACCCCCCCTCATGTCACCAACACCCCCCCCTCATGTCACCGACACACCCACTATGTGGTACTATGTTGGTGCCACTGGGCCGGAGTCGCTGGAGGTTTAATGCATTTTGCTTCCTGCAAACTGGAACGGTGATGCTGGACACTGATGTGTTAGAGACAGCTTGAAGATGTCCGGACACACACCTACTAGTAGTGTGCAGGACTCTGGGCCTGCTGCTTTTCTAGGATTCAGCTGCTTCAGAGGCTCTGTCACTGTATTGCAGCATGATCCAGGTCACAGGACGTTTTGAAGTTGTTCTGATCCAACCTGGATCCCTGACGTCTCTGTCAGTCAGCCAGTACAGGAGGTGGACATGCTGTGGTGTCCTCCTGACAGGACGTCTGGGTTGTGGGACCGGCTCAGATAGTCCAGGAGCTCCAGGCCTTAATCATCTGCTTGGTTTTGCTGACATTCGGGAGCAGGTTTTTGGAACTGGCCTGTAGTTCTCTTTACATGGAACGGTAAAGCACAGCTTGCCCAGAGCCAAATCTTTAGTACGGTCCCACCAGATATTGAGAGTGATAGAAGTCACTGACCAATCAGCAGACGGCTGCGTGTTGCTCCTCCTTATCAGACCTGTCCTGTAGTGGGTACCCCAACTTCTGTCAGTGGAAAGGCACGAAAAGCCGTACCGTACCATAACGTACAGTACCGTACCATAACGTACGGTACTGTACCATAACGTACAGTACCGTACCATAACGTACCGTACCGTACCATAACGTGCTGTACCGTACCATAACGTACCATACCATAACGTACCGTACCGTACCATAACGTACGGTACCGTACCATAACGTGCTGTACCGTACCATAACGTACCATACCATAACGTACCGTACCATAACGTACCGTACCGTACCATCGCGTACTGTACCGTACCATAACGTACTGTACCATAACGTACCGTACCATAACGTACTGTACCGTACCATAACGTACCGTACCGTAACGTACCATAACGTACCGTACCGTACCATCGCGTACTGTACCGTACCATAACGTACCGTACCATAACGTACTGTACCGTAACGTACCATAACGTACCGTACCGTACCATAACGTACCGTACCGTAACGTACCATAACGTACCGTACCATAACGTACCGTACCATAACGTACTGTACCGTAACGTACCATAACGTACCGTACCGTACCATAACGTACCGTACCGTAACGTACCATAACGTACCGTACCATAACGTACTGTACCGTAACGTACCATAACGTACCGTACCGTACCATAACGTACCGTACCGTAACGTACCATAACGTACCGTACCATAACGTACCATACCATAACGTACCGTACCATAACGTACCGTACCGTAACGTACCATAACGTACCGTACCGTAACGTACCATAACGTACCGTACCGTACCATAACGTACCGTACCATAACGTACTGTACCGTACCATAACGTACCGTACTGTACCATAATGTACCGTACCATAACGTACCGTACCATAACGTACTGTACCGTACCATAATGTACCGTACCATAACGTACCGTACCGGCACATACTACACAATGGAAACACGGCTTTTATGAGTCCCTGATGAGGCCCACCATGGCTGTGTCTCCAGGATGTGTTTGTTTTCAAGCCTGCTGAGCAGTGGTGGGTCATCATGGTGAAGAGCAGTGGGCTGAGAACTCAGCCCTGAGGAGTTCCAGTGCTGAGGGAGGAGGTGTTCCTGATCCTCACACTCTGCAGTCTGTCAGTACACA
Source organism: Lipophrys pholis (assembly GCF_963383615.2). Taxonomy (NCBI): domain Eukaryota; kingdom Metazoa; phylum Chordata; class Actinopteri; order Blenniiformes; family Blenniidae; genus Lipophrys; species Lipophrys pholis. The sequence continues at coordinate 275,929 of NW_028292088.1, forward strand.
GGGGGCTTCTGAAGGGGGACCAGTTTGTTAAAGTAATGCTGGGGATGATGGTGCTGAACTAAACTCCAGGAACAGCAGTAGTACCTGTGGATTTTCCATCCAGGTGTGGCGCCTCAGGTGGCTGACCGAGGAAATGGAATTTAGCTCAGCCAAGAGCACCGCGGCGGCTGTGCTTACGCTTCCTGGTGCAGCATGTGCTTATCAGCAGCTCCGCTGTTTGTTACTCTCAGGCTCCGTGGAGCGTACTGAACGTCCACGCTACCTCCACAACGTGATCTCCAGGAGGTCAGGAGAAACTGTGAGCATGTAATCAGATAAACGTGGAGGTGGTACAGCCACAGCCAGACACAGCCAGACACAGGGTGGAACAATTGATGCCAGCTGTTGGACAGCTGTGGTTCACACTGAGGCAGGTCACACTGTCCTGTACTGCTCAGCAGATCATTCTGTACCTCGCAGGCTCAGAAGGGACTGGAGGTTATTTAGAAGAGCAAATTGGTCAAATGGGAAACTTTCATGTTCCAAACCTGCAGCACAGTTCAGAAGTAGCTGAGGACCTGTGTGTGACCTGTGTCTGACCTGTGTCTGACCTGTGTGTGACCTGTGACCTGTGTGTGACCTGTGTGTGTGACCTGTGTGTGACCTGTGTGTGACATGTGTGTGACCTGTGAGGAAATCAGTCAGAGTGTCAGCTGTGTGTTTCCCGACTCCTGCTTGGAGAAGACAGCAGCTGTCCGGAGGGCTTAAAGCAGAGCAGAGCGGTGGTTTGCTCCTCAACTTCCCTGCAGCTCCAGCGGTGGTTTGCTCCTCACCTTCCCTGCAGCTCCAGCGGTGGTGTGCTCCTCACCTTCCCTGCAGCTCCAGCGGTGGTTTGCTCCTCACCTTCCCTGCAGCTCCAGCGGTGGTTTGCTCCTCACCTTCCCTGCAGCTCCAGCGGTGGTTTGCTCCTCACCTTCCCTGCAGCTCCAGCGGTGGTTTGCTCCTCACCTTCCCATGAGACTGTTTGTCTTACAGATGTCCGTGCGGTGGAGTCTGAGTGTGTTCTGCTGCCTCATCGCTGCGTCCTATGGTGAGCTCACCTTCATGTTTGCTGTGAGTTTCAGGGAAATATGCGACTATAGTATTAAAATACTGTATAAAATGAGCTAAATCCTTCTTATTTGGAGCGGATCCAGTTGCCAGTGATTTTCTCAGATTTAAAACTTGTGATTTTGTACTTTGACAGTGACTCACACACAGTGGTGCTGGCTCAGTGCTCAGCCTTACACACTAATGCTGCTTCATTGAACCAATCAGATGTTTGTGTTTCACTCTGTTTCATGTGATACAGTCAAGTGGGATTTATGATATAATCAAAACCACATTTACAAACATGAAGTCAGTAAGTTTCCATATGTTCCATTAGCACATGCTGCCTCCATCTGGAATGAGCAAGAACCATCTCACACACACTCACACACACACACACACACACACACACACACACACACACACACACACACACACACACACGTTTGCAGTCTTTTAACATCACTTAAAGTAGTGTTATATAAAGTATTTACTGATTTCTAACACGGACTCCTTCACCTTTTACTACGTGAGTCAGTATATTTGATCACTAGTGCCTTTCTCCCTGTCACCGTGGAGCTCACAGTGATAAGTCGGATTGTTTGTGCTGGAATTCGTTGAAATGATCAGCTGTGATGAACTCACTGTGTCCTAACCTGAGAATGAAGTGGTCAGTTCCTGTTGCAGTGTGCACTGGGTGTGGTGATGACTTGTTCTCGGTGCAGCGGCGGAGGTGTGCTATGATGAGCTGGGCTGCTTCAGTGACCTGCCCCCATGGGGGGGCACCATGCAGAGACCCACCCCCGTCCTGCCCTGGCATCCGCAGGAGATGGGAACCCGCTTCCTCCTCTTCACACAAAAGAACCGCTACTATCAGGCAAGGAGCGCTGCTTTTATTCACCAGCAACCTTTTCTTCTCTCCACTGTCAGTGGTGGGGGGACAGTGTGATTCTAAAGTGACTGGAGACACTCGGAGGTGTCAGTGGTGGAGGGACAGTGTGATTCTAAAGTGACTGGAGACACTCGGAGGTGTCAGTGGTGGGGGGACAGTGTGATTCTAAAGTGACTGGACACACTCGGAGGTGTCAGTGGTGGAGGGACAGTGTGATTCTAAAGTGACTGGACACACTCGGAGGTGTCAGTGGTGGAGGGACAGTGTGATTCTAAAGTGACTGGAGACACTCGGAGGTGTCAGTGGTGGAGGGACAGTGTGATTCTAAAGTGACTGGAGACACTCGGAGGTGTCAGTGGTGGAGGGACAGTGTGATTCTAAAGTGACTGGAGACACTCGGAGGTGTCAGTGGTGGAGGGACAGTGTGATTCTAAAGTGACTGGACACACTCGGAGGTGTCAGTGGTAGAGGGACAGTGTGATTCTAAAGTGACTGGAGACACTCGGAGGTGTCAGGGGTGGGGGGACAGTGTGATTCTAAAGTGACTGGACACACTCGGAGGTGTCAGTGGTAGAGGGACAGTGTGATTCTAAAGTGACTGGAGACACTCGGAGGTGTCAGTGGTGGAGGGACAGTGTGATTCTAAAGTGACTGGAGACACTCGGAGGTGTCAGTGGTGGAGGGACAGTGTGATTCTAAAGTGACTGGAGACACTCGGAGGTGTCAGTGGTGGGGGGACAGTGTGATTCTAAAGTGACTGGACACACTCGGAGGTGTCAGGGGTGGGGGGACAGTGTGATTCTAAAGTGACTGGAGACACTCGGAGGTGTCAGTGGTGGAGGGACAGTGTGATTCTAAAGTGACTGGAGACACTCGGAGGTGTCAGTGGTGGGGGGACAGTGTGATTCTAAAGTGACTGGAGACACTCGGAGGTGTCAGGGGTGGGGGGACAGTGTGATTCTAAAGTGACTGGAGACACTCGGAGGTGTCAGGGGTGGGGGGACAGTGTGATTCTAAAGTGACTGGAGACACTCGGAGGTGTCAGTGGTGGAGGGACAGTGTGATTCTAAAGTGACTGGACACACTCGGAGGTGTCAGGGGTGGGGGGACAGTGTGATTCTAAAGTGACTGGAGACACTCGGAGGTGTCAGTGGTGGAGGGACAGTGTGATTCTAAAGTGACTGGACACACTCGGAGGTGTCAGGGGTGGGGGGACAGTGTGATTCTAAAGTGACTGGAGACACTCGGAGGTGTCAGTGGTGGAGGGACAGTGTGATTCTAAAGTGACTGGAGACACTCGGAGGTGTCAGTGGTGGAGGGACAGTGTGATTCTAAAGTGACTGGAGACACTCGGAGGTGTCAGTTCACTGCAGCAGGAGAAACTGGAGTCTCCAGAGGTTTGAAATGAAAATGCATCATTGTGTTTGTTGTTGTCTTGTACTGATCCAGAACTTTCTGCTGAATCCACCAGGAGATCAAAGCTGATCAAAGCATCCAGGTGTCAAACTACAGCGGCAGGAGAAAGACTCGGTTTGTCATCCCAGGTTTTCTGGTGAAAGGAGACGAGGACTGGCCTCAAGACATGTGTAAGGTCAGTACCTTAGGTCAGTACCTTAGGTCAGTACCTTAGGTCAGTACCTTAGGTCAGTACCTTTGGTCAGTACCTTAGGTCAGTACCTTAGGTCAGTACCTTAGGTCAGTACCTTAGAGGACACGGCTCACTGTTCCTCTACATTACAGAGGTCCTGATAAGCCGGCGGACTGTGAATATGTGTGTTGATAGCAGGTATCAGTTTCCCATTGATGGATTTATTAACCTTTATTTAACCAGGTTGGTCCCATTGACATAAAGAACCTCTTTTCCAAGGGACACCTGACCAGGACAGACAGCAGCTAAAAGACAAAGCTGCAGACGGAGACACAAAGGGACACCTGACCAGGACAGACAGCAGCTAAAAGACAAAGCTGCAGACGGAGACACAAAGGGACACCTGACCAGGACAGACAGCAGCTAAAAGACAAAGCTGCAGACGGAGACACAAAGGGACACCTGACCAGGACAGACAGCAGCTAAAAGACAAAGCTGCAGACGGAGACACAAAGGGACACAAGTGACAGAAGCAGCGTAGAGCATCTTCCAGTCACTAAAGGTGTCAGGTGTTCAGACCGCTGAGCTGAAACATCTTATCGAGTCCGCTTCAAGTCTTTCATCTTTCATTTAAAAACATTTAAGGACTCCAGGTCCTTGAGCTTTAAGTCCTTCTGCAGCAGATTCCAGGCCGAAGGGGCAGAACACCCAGAGCCCCTTTCCCACATTCAGTAGCAGCATTTAGGACAGAGAGCATAGAAAGGTCCTGGAAGACAAAGAATACTGTCCAGTACTTCTCTGCAGGATGAAAATACCTTGATACCAGGAAGCAGACCTGATCAATAAAGGAGTACCAGCAGTGGTGAGTCTGATCTCTACCAGCAGTGGTGAGTCCCAGCTCTATCAGCAGTGGTGAGTCCCAGCTCTACCAGCAGTGGTGAATCCCATCTCTACCAGCAGTGGTGAGTCTGATCTCTACCAGCAGTGGTGAGTCCCAGCTCTATCAGCAGTGGTGAGTCCCAGCTCTACCAGCAGTGGTGAGTCCCAGCTCTACCAGCAGTGGTGAGTCTGATCTCTACCAGCAGTGGTGAGTCTGATCTCTACCAGCAGTGGTGAGTCCCAGCTCTATCAGCAGTGGTGAGTCTGATCTCTACCAGCAGTGGTGAGTCCCAGCTCTATCAGCAGTGGTGAGTCCCAGCTCTACCAGCAGTGGTGAGTCTGATCTCTACCAGCAGTGGTGAGTCCCAGCTCTATCAGCAGTGGTGAGTCCCATCTCTACCAGCAGTGGTGAGTCTGATCTCTACCAGCAGTGGTGAGTCTGATCTCTACCAGCAGTGGTGAGTCCCAGCTCTATCAGCAGTGGTGAGTCTGATCTCTACCAGCAGTGGTGAGTCCCAGCTCTACCAGCAGTGGTGAGTCTGATCTCTACCAGCAGTGGTGAGTCCCAGCTCTACCAGCAGTGGTGAGTCCCAGCTCTATCAGCAGTGGTGAGTCCCAGCTCTACCAGCAGTGGTGAGTCTGATCTCTACCAGCAGTGGTGAGTCCCAGCTCTATCAGCAGTGGTGAGTCCCAGCTCTACCAGCAGTGGTGAATCCCATCTCTACCAGCAGTGGTGAGTCTGATCTCTACCAGCAGTGGTGAGTCCCAGCTCTATCAGCAGTGGTGAGTCCCAGCTCTACCAGCAGTGGTGAGTCCCAGCTCTACCAGCAGTGGTGAGTCTGATCTCTACCAGCAGTGGTGAGTCCCAGCTCTATCAGCAGTGGTGAGTCCCAGCTCTACCAGCAGTGGTGAGTCTGATCTCTACCAGCAGTGGTGAGTCTGATCTCTACCAGCAGTGGTGAGTCCCAGCTCTACCAGCAGTGGTGGTTCTGATCTCTACCAGCAGTGGTGAGTCCCATCTCTACCAGCAGTGGTGAGTCTGATCTCTACCAGCAGTGGTGAGTCCCAGCTCTACCAGCAGTGGTGAGTCCCAGCTCTACCAGCAGTGGTGAGTCTGAGCTCTACCAGCAGTGGTGAGTCCCAGCTCTACCAGCAGTGGTGAGTCTGATCTCTATCAGCAGTGGAAAACCTCCAGGCTGCATGGTGAGCACTATCCACCGAATGGAGGCACTGAGCAGAGGCCTTCATGTACAAAGATCTCCATCATCTAAAACAGGAAAACAAGTTGCAGCAACAAGAAAAACACAATTTGATTGTAAAATAGAAACCCAGCTTCAGCCCCAGCTTCAGCCTCAGCTTCAGCCTCAGCTTCAGCCCCAGCTTCAGCCCCAGCTTCTTCACCAGCTTCTTCACCAGCTTCAGCCCCAGCTTCAGCCCCAGCTTCAGCCCCAGCTTCAGCCTCAGCTTCAGCCTCAGCTTCAGCCCCAGCTTCAGCCCCAGCTTCTTCACCAGCTTCTTCACCAGCTTCAGCCCCAGCTTCAGCCCCAGCTTCAGCCCCAGCTTCAGCCCCAGCTTCTTCACCAGCTTCTTCACCAGCTTCAGCCTCAGCTTCAGCCCCAGCTTCTTCACCAGCTTCAGCCTCAGCTTCAGCCTCAGCTTCAGCCCCAGCTTCAGCCCCAGCTTCAGCCCCAGCTTCTTCACCAGCTTCAACCCCAGCTTCAGCCCCAGCTTCTTCACCAGCTTCAGCCCCAGCTTCTTCACCAGCTTCTTCACCAGCTTCAGCCCCAGCTTCTTCACCAGCTTCAGCCTCAGCTTCAGCCCCAGCTTCAGCCCCAGCTTCTTCACCAGCTTCTTCACCAGCTTCAGCCCCAGCTTCAGCCCCATCTTCTTCACCACCTTCAGCCCCAGCTTCAGCCCCAGCTTCTTCACCAGCTTCAGCCCCAGCTTCAGCCCCAGCTTCAGCCCCAGCTTCTTCACCAGCTTCAGCCCCAGCTTCAGCCCCAGCTTCTTCACCAGCTTCAGCCCCAGCTTCAGCCTCAGCTTCAGCCCCAGCTTCAGCCCCAGCTTCTTCACCAGCTTCAGCCCCAGCTTCAGCCCCAGCTTCTTCACCAGCTTCAGCCCCAGCTTCAGCCTCAGCTTCAGCCCCAGCTTCAGCCCCAGCTTCTTCACCAGCTTCAGCCCCAGCTTCAGCCTGAGCTTCAGCTTCAGCCCCAGCTTCTTCACCAGCGACAGAACATTCAATTCAATTCAATTTTATTTGTAAAGCTCTAAATCACATCAACAAACATCTCAGAACCTCTTACAATGATAGAGAACAACAGAACCCAACTAAACCTTCCAGAACCTCTTACAATGATAGAGAACAACAGAACCCAACTAAACCTTCCAGAACCTCTTACAATGATAGAGAACAACAGAACCCAACTAAACTTTCCAGAACCTCTTACAATGATAGAGAACAACAGAACCCAACTAAACCTTCCAGAACCTCTTACAATGATAGAGAACAACAGAACCCAACTAAACCTTCCAGAACCTCTTACAATGATAGAGAACAACAGAACCCAACTAAACCTTCCAGAACCTCTTACAATGATAGAGAACAACAGAACCCAACTAAACCTTCCAGAGCCTCTTACAATGATAGAGAACAACAGAACCCAACTAAACCTTCCAGAGCCTCTTACAATGATAGAGAACAACAGAACCCAACTAAACCTTCCAGAACCTCTTACAATGATAGAGAACAACAGAACCCAACTAAACCTTCCAGAACCTCTTACAATGATAGAGAACAACAGAACCCAACTAAACCTTCCAGAACCTCTTACAATGATAGAGAACAACAGAACCCAACTAAACCTTCCAGAACCTCTTACAATGATAGAGAACAACAGAACCCAACTAAACCTTCCAGAACCTCTTACAATGATAGAGAACAACAGAACCCAACTAAACCTTCCAGAGCCTCTTACAATGATAGAGAACAACAGAACCCAACTAAACCTTCCAGAACCTCTTACAATGATTGAGAACAACAGAACCCAACTAAACCTTCCAGAGCAGCAGGTGTAACAAGCAACAGTGGAAACCAGGAAGAACTCCCTCTCAGGAAGAACAGTTCATAAGAACTCCCTCTCAGGAAGAACAGTTCATAAGAAGTCCCTCTTCAACATGTGCTTTAACACCGATCACTATGTCCAGGTATTGGTAAGAGTGAACCACCTCCTGTCCATCAACAGGAGACACTCCAGGGACAGAGTGAAGCTCTTTGACCTGCTGAAGAACATCAGCTTCCACTTGTCTGCCTGTAAAACCCGTTTCAGTCCAGGCAGTGTGTTCTGAAGGACAACTAAGGCTTTTTGCACAATTCCACTGTTTGTGCAGGAGATGCAGCACCACAGTACACAATAGTGTCATCAGCATAAAAAGGTAAAGGGACATTTGTCACATTTTGACCGAGGTTATTTACATGAATTGTAAATAAAAGTGGACCGAGCAGCGAGCCCTGCAGCACACCCTAGTGGACGGGTATAAACTCAGCACACCCCGTCGTACCTCAGGCACTGCGACCCACTGCTCAGATAGTTGGAGAACCAGAAACCGGTTCTTCTGAGAGAGCTGAGCTCAGAAGTTCTAGAGCATCATGGTGGACAGTGTCCAAAGCTTTGGACAAATCTGTAAGACGTGCAGCACAGTGCTGTTTCCTGTCAAGAGCTCCAGAAAGGTGGTTTCCCACGTCCAGCGCAGCTGTGACAGGGACAGGGACAGGGACAGGGATAGGGATAGGGACAGGGACAGTGACAGTGACAGTGACAGTGACAGGGACAGGGATAATGACAGGGACAGGGAGAATGACAGGGACAATGACAGGGACAGTGATAGGGACAGGGACAATGACAGGGACAGGGATAGGGATAGGGATAGGGACAGGGACAATGACAGGGACAGGGATAGGGACAATGACAGGGACAGGGATAGGGATAGGGATAGGGATAGGGACAGGGACAATGACAGGGACAGTGACAGGGATAGGGACAGAGACAGGGACAGTGACAAGAATAGGGACAGGGATAGGGACAGGGACAGGAATAGGGACAGGGACAGTGACAGGGATAGGGACAGAGACAGGGACAGTGACACAAATAGGGACAGGGACAGAGACAGGGACAGTGACAGGAATAGGGACAGGGACAGGGACAGGGATCCAGAAGAAACAAGAATTCACTGATTCCATTTTGTCATGAAGAGCAACAGAATCCTTCAGAATAAAAGCTGGAGAATTGTTGCTGACAGAGATTTTATAACTTTACAAAGTTCCTCAGAAAGACATCACAGAGCAGTTTATCTAGAACAACGTTCTTCTTGTAAGGATCCTTCCAGGAACCGTGTGTTTGTCTCCTGAGGTTCACTGACGTCAGCAGCACCAAACAGACGTCCTCCACAGTGGACATGAAAGACAGAACTAATGAGGACGAAATGATCCACGTGTCCAAATACATACAAGCTGTGTTTCAGGGACAGGGGGGTCCAATGTCCGTCTCATGTATCTCATAGCTACTTCAAGGAAACCATCAATAACCTGACTTTCAGCTGGAGGATGAGGATGAGGATGAGGATGAGGATGAGGATGAGGATGAGGATGAGGATGAGGAAGAGGAAGAGGAAGTGGAAGAGGATGAGGATGATGAAGAGGATGAGGATGAGGAAGATGATTAGGAAGAGGATGAAGAAGAGGATGAGGACGAGGATGAGGAAGATGAAGGGGATTAGGAAGAGGATGATGAAGAGGATGAGGAAAAGGGTGAGGAAGAGGGTGAGGAAGAGGGTGAGGAAGAGGGTGAGGAAGATGATGAGGTTGAGGAAGAGGATGAGGAAGAGGATGAGGAAGAGGATGATGAAGAGGAAGAGGATGAGGATGAGGAAGAGGAAGAGGAAGTGGAAGAGGATGAGGATGATGAAGATGATGAGGTTGAGGAAGATGATGAGGAAGAGGATGATGTTGAGGATGAGGAAGAGGATGAGGGTGAGGAGGAGGAAGATGATGATGATGATGTTGAGGATGAGGATGAGGAAGAGGATGAGGAAGATGATGAGGTTGAGGAAGATGATGAGGAAGAGGATGAGGAAGATGAAGAGGATTAGGAAGAGGATGAGGAAGAGGGTGAGGAAGAGGAAGAGGATTAGGAAGAGGATGATGATGAGGAAGAGGATGAGGTTGAGGATGAGGAAGAGGATGATGATGAGCAAGAGGATGATGAAGAGGATGAGGGTGCGGAAGAGGAAGATGATGAGGTTGAGGATGAGGATGAGGATGCGGATTAGGAAGAGGATGAGGAAGAGGGTGAGGAATAGGATGATGATGAGGAAGAGGATGAGGTTGAGGATGAGGATGATGAAGAGGATGAGGGTGCGGAAGAAGATGAGGTTGAGGATGAGGAAGAGGATGAGGAAGAGGTTGAGGATGAGGAAGATGATGATGTTGAGGATGATGAAGATGAAGAGGATGAGGAAGATGATGAGGTTGAGGATGAGGAAGAGGATGATGATGAGGTTGAGGAAGATGATGAGGATGAGGAAGAGGATGAGGAAGCGGAAGAGGGTGAGGATGAGGAAGAGGATGAGGAAGATGATGAGGATGAGGAAGAGGATGAGGAAGATGATGAGGGTGAGGATGAGGATGAGGATGAGGAAGATGATGAGGATGAGGAAGAGGAAGAGGATGAGGATGAGGAAGAGGATGAGCTCCTGCTGATGCTGCTGCTGTGTGCTGCAGGTCATGGTGAAGCAGGAGAACGTGAACTGCATCGCAGTGGAGTGGAAGAAAGGAACCAGGACTCTGTATGTTCAGGCCGCCAACAACGCCAGGGTGCTGGGAGCCCAGCTGGCCTCCATGGTCTCCTTCCTCATGGTAAACACCGTCACACTCCGTCAGGTCGACAGATCCAGCCTGACCGGCATGAAGAGCCCCAGAGACAGAAGGACTCAGTGGAGGAGAAGAAGAAGCTCTTTGATTCTTCCTTCGGTCTTTCAGACTGCAGTTTCTGTCAATGCTTCAATGCTTCAGCTGCTTTTCCTTGAGAAGCTCCTGGAGGGGAGCTCTATCATCAGTGGAGCTCCCCTCCAGGGTTAGAAACAGGACCACAGGTGGTCCTCTGGCCATAGAGTGGACCCCTCTGAGCTATGGTGGCCTGGTAATGTGAGACAGGAGCAGTGAGGAGCTAACCCTACCCTACCCTACCCTACCCTACCCTACCCTACCCTGAAACAGCTCCCCTCCAGGGTTAGAAACAGGACCACAGGTGGTCCTCTGGCCATAGAGTGGACCCCTCTGAGCTATGGTGGCCTGGTAATGTGAGACAGGAGCAGTGAGGAGCTAACCCTACCCTACCCTACCCTACCCTACCCTACCCTACCCTGAAACAGCTCCCCTCCAGGGTTAGAAACAGGACCACAGGTGGTCCTCTGGCCATAGAGTGGACCCCTCTGAGCTATGGTGGCCTGGTAATGTCAGACAGGAGCAGTGAGGAGCTAACCCTACCCTACCCTACCCTACCCTACCCTACCCTACCCTACCCTACCCTACCCTGAGACAGCTCCCCTCCAGGGTTAGAAACAGGACCACAGGTGGTCCTCTGGCCATAGAGTGGACCCCTCTGAGCTATGGTGGCCTGGTAATGTCAGACAGGAGCAGTGAGGAGCTAACCCTACCCTACCCTACCCTACCCTACCCTACCCTACCCTACCCTACCCTACCCTACCCTACCCTACCCTACCCTACCCTACCCTGAGACAGCTCCCCTCCAGGGTTAGAAACAGGACCACAGGTGGTCCTCTGGCCATAGAGTGGACCCCTCTGAGCTATGGTGGCCTGGTAATGTCAGACAGGAGCAGTGAGGAGCTAACCCTACCCTACCCTACCCTACCCTACCCTACCCTGAAACAGCTCCCCTCCAGGGTTAGAAACAGGACCACAGGTGGTCCTCTGGCCATAGAGTGGACCCCTCTGAGCTATGGTGGCCTGGTAATGTCAGACAGGAGCAGTGAGGAGCTAACCCTACCCTACCCTACCCTACCCTACCCTACCCTACCCTGAAACAGCTCCCCTCCAGGGTTAGAAACAGGACCACAGGTGGTCCTCTGGCCATAGAGTGGACCCCTCTGAGCTATGGTGGCCTGGTAATGTGAGACAGGAGCAGTGAGGAGCTAACCCTACCCTACCCTACCCTACCCTACCCTACCCTACCCTGAAACAGCTCCCCTCCAGGGTTAGAAACAGGACCACAGGTGGTCCTCTGGCCATAGAGTGGACCCCTCTGAGCTATGGTGGCCTGGTAATGTGAGACAGGAGCAGTGAGGAGCTAACCCTACCCTACCCTACCCTACCCTACCCTACTCTACTCTACCCTGTGACAGCTACCCTCCAGGGTTAGAAACAGGACCACAGGTGGTCCTCTGGCCATAGAGTGGACCCCTCTGAGCTATGGTGGCCTGGTAATGTCAGACAGGAGCAGTGAGGAGCTAACCCTACCCTACCCTACCCTACCCTACCCTACCCTACCCTACCCTACCCTACCCTGAGACAGCTCCTCTGTGAGGTCTACACTGACTCAGCACATTATTCCTGATGAAATGAATCGAGTCAGCACATTTCAAGTCTTCTACTTTTCTAAGCCCCAAGAGTTTCAAAAGTGAATTTGAAGGTATGACTCGGGATGGGAATCGAGAACCGGTTCTGACTGAGAACCGGTTCCAATGGATCCATTCCATGAGAATCGTACACCTTAAATGTGTTTGATTCTTCTGAACGATTCATTTCCAGCACGACGTCAAGTTGTGTTGAGGTACGTAGCATGACGTAGCATGACGTAGCATGACGTAGCATGACGTCCCTCTGTGACGCAGAACCTCCTCCACCCAGGAGAACACATGGAGGAAGAAGGTCTGAAGAGGGAGACGATAAAGGACTAGATAATACCAGACGTTAATACATGTTCACTCACCATGTCCTGAATCCACAGAGTCCACAGCCTGTCCTCACAGCCTGTCCCCACAGCCTGTCCCCACAGCCTGTCCTCACAGCCTGTCCTCACAGCCTGTCCTCACAGCCCGTCCCAACAGCCCATCCACACAGCCCGTCCCCACAGCCTGTCCCCACAGCCTGTCCTCACAGCCTGTCCTCACAGCCTGTCCCCACAGCCTGTCCTCACAGCCTGTCCTCACAGCCTGTCCTCACAGCCCGTCCTCACAGCCCGTCCCCACAGCCTGTCCCCACAGCCTGTCCTCACAGCCCGTCCTCACAGCCCGTCCCCACAGCCTGTCCCCACAGCCTGTCCTCACAGCCTGTCCCCACAGCCTGTCCCCACAGCCTGTCCTCACAGCCTGTCCTCACAGCCTGTCCCAACAGCCCGTCCTCACAGCCCGTCCCCACAGCCCGTCCCCACAGCCTGTCCTCACAGCCCGTCCTCACAGCCCGTCCCCACAGCCTGTCCTCACAGCCTGTCCCCACAGCCTGTCCCCACAGCCTGTCCTCACAGCCTGTCCCCACAGCCTGTCCCCACAGCCTGTCCTCACAGCCTGTCCTCACAGCCTGTCCTCACAGCCTGTCCCAACAGCCACAAGTTCCAAGATAAAACAAAAAAGTGTTGGTGCAAATCCAGGCAGGAGCCTTTCTGTGTGGAGTTCTCTCCATGTTCTCTCCATGTTCTCTCCATGTTCTCTCCATGTTCTCTCCGTGTTCTCTCCATGTTCTCTCCATGTTCTCTCCGTGTTCTCTCCGTGTTCTCTCCGTGTTCTCTCCGTGTTCTCTCCGTGTTCTCTCCATGTTCTCTCCGTGTTCTCTCCATGTTCTCTCCATGTTCTCTCCATGTTCTCTCCGTGTTCTCTCCATGTTCTCTCCATGTTCTCTCCATGTTCTCTCCGTGTTCTCTCCATGTTCTCTCCGTGTTCTCTCCATGTTCTCTCCATGTTCTCTTCGTGTTCTCTCTGTGTTCTCTCCGTGTTCTCTCCGTGTTCTCTCTGTGTTCTCTCTGTGTTCTCTCCATGTTCTCTCCTACTAATGAGGGACATTTAATAAACGGACTCTGCCGTCAGTCTGTCCCTGTAGTGAATGTCTGCTCCAACGAGCCCACAGCGTAGACATATGCTAGTAGAACTTCCCTTTATGTGTGAGCCCCTAGTTGTCACAGTATTAAACGCTCTACTAGAGTATGTCTATACAGTAGACAGTGTTGTAGACATTGTCTACTACTGTATGTCTATGTATTAGTTCATTCTGAGTTGAAAATCCCTTCACAAAAAGCACCAACACAACATGTAAACAGGATCCCTGCAGACCCAGAGAACTCGTTCCTCCTGCTACGTCACTTCCTCCCTCCTCTCCAGGCTCCGCCTCCCAGAGACAGTTACCTTGTCAACAGTGCAAAATATGAAAAAGTGTAAATTCCAGGGGGCAAAGAAGGCAAATACACATTGACTGTTCTTTTTTAAGGGAAAAATTATAATTCAAGTTTCATCTTAGTAAAACATGTAATTGTTCCTTTTGGTGCAGAAAACTGTGTAAAACTACTTTTTCCCCTCAAAACAATACTCAGGAACCGTGAGGAGAACTGATCACATCCTATCAACCCCACCCCAGGGATGATTGTGGATTAACTTCTATGATTGTCAAATCTATTCGGCAGTGATAACGGCCTCTCATCTCTCATTGGTCTGATGATGATAGTGATCATTCAGACATGTGTGATCAGAAGTGCAGTTTTTGCTCCGGCTCCACCCAAAGTGCATTGTGATGGTGACGGAGCAGAAGGTTGGTGTCTGACTGCAACAAACCTGCTGTCTGCTCCAGGGCCGCTACACCCAGACTGCAGCTCACTTCCACCTCATCGGCCACAGTGTGGGAGCTCACGCTGCAGGAGAGGCTGGCAGCAGGACGCCGGGCCTGGCACGCATCACAGGTCACTCTGCTGCTGCAGCAGGCACACCTGCACACACCTTCACACACTTAGACACACCTTCACACACCTTCACACACTTAGACACACGTTCACACACCTTTATACACCTTCACACACCTTCACACACTTTCACACACCTTTATACACCTTTATACACCTTCACACACTTTCACACACTTTTATACACCTTTACACACCTTCACACACCTTCACACACCTTTATACACCTTTATACACCTTCACACACCTTTATACACCTTCACACACCTTTATACACCTTTATACACCTTTATACACCTTCACACACCTTTATACACCTTCACACACTTTCACACACCTTTATACACCTTTATACACCTTCACACACCTTTATACACCTTCACACACCTTTATACACCTTCACACACCTTTATACACCTTTATACACCTTTATACACCTTCACACACCTTTATACACCTTCACACACTTTCACACACCTTCACACACCTTTATACACCTTCACAGACCTTCACACACTTAGACACACCTTCACACACCTTTATACACCTTCACACACTTTCACACACCTTTATACACCTTTATACACCTTCACACACCTTTATACACCTGCACACACCTTCACACACCTTTATACACCTTCACACACCTTCACACACCTTTATACACCTTTATACACCTTCACACACCTTCACACACCTTCATACACTTAGACACACTTAGACACACCTTCACACACCTTTATACACCTTCACACACCTTTATACACCTTCACACACCTTCACACACCTTCATACTTTCACTCACCTTCACACACCTTTATACACCTTCACACACCTTTATACACCTTCACACACCTTCACACACCTTTATACACCTTTATACACCTTCACACACCTTCACACACTTTCACACACCTTTATACACCTTTATACACCTTCACACACCTTCACACACTTTCACACACCTTTATACACCTTTATACACCTTTATACACCTTCACACACCTTCACACACCTTCACACACTTAGACACACCTTCACACACCTTTATACACCTTCACACACCTTTATACACCTTCACACACCTTCACACACCTTTATACACCTTCATACACCTTCATACACCTTTATACACCTTCACACACCTTCACACACCTTCACACACCTTCACACACTTAGACACACCTTCACACACCTTTATACACCTTCACACACCTTTATACACCTTCACACACCTTCACACACCTTCACACACCTTTATACACCTTCACACACCTTCACACACCTTCACACACCTTTATACACCTTCACACACCTTCACACACCTTTATACACCTTCACAGACCTTCACACACCTTTATACACCTTCATACACCTTCATACACCTTCACACACCTTCACACACCTTTATACACCTTCACAGACCTTCACACACTTAGACACACCTTCACACACCTTCACACACCTTCACACACCTTCACACACTTAGACACACCTTCACACACTTAGACACACCTTCACACACCTTTATACACCTTCACACACCTTTATACACCTTCACACACCTTCACACACCTTTATACACCTTCATACACCTTCATACACCTTTATACACCTTCACACACCTTCACACACCTTCACACACCTTCACACACTTAGACACACCTTCACACACCTTTATACACCTTCACACACCTTTATACACCTTCACACACCTTCACACACCTTCACACACCTTTATACACCTTCACACACCTTCACACACCTTCACACACCTTTATACACCTTCACACACCTTCACACACCTTTATACACCTTCACAGACCTTCACACACCTTTATACACCTTCATACACCTTCACACACCTTTATACACCTTCACACACCTTCACACACCTTTATACACCTTCACAGACCTTCACACACCTTTATACACCTTCATACACCTTCATACACCTTCACACACCTTCACACACCTTTATACACCTTCACAGACCTTCACACACTTAGACACACCTTCACACACCTTCACACACCTTCACACACCTTCACACACCTTCACACACCTTCACACACCTTCCCACGCCGACAGCAGGGCCACACCTCCTCCATCATTCTGTGTTTTTGTCCTTTGATTTTCCAGGATTGGACCCGGCTGAGCCTTATTTCCCGGACACAGAAGCGTCAGTGCGCCTTGACGTCAGCGATGCCTCCTTCGTGGACGTGATACACACCGACGCTCTGCCCTTCACCTCCGACCTTGGCCTGGGGATGAGCCAGGCGGTGGGTCACATTGACTTTTACCCTAACGGAGGTGAACTGATGCCCGGCTGCTCCGCCAACAAAGGCAGACCCAGCGAGCTGGACTCCATCTGGGAGGGTGAGAAACATCCACACATCCTCAAACACGGATAAGAATGGATTTGGTGTGGTGGTGCTGGTGCTTGATGTAACCTCGGACAGGTAACATATGGATTTGGAATCCATATTGCTGTTTACAGGAACGGCTCGAAAAACTGCAAAACAAACACATGATAGCTCAAACCCGAACCACTGACAGCTAAATCAGAGGGAAATGTAGTAAAATGTCTTCTGTTCACAATTATAGCTGTGAAACACCTAGTTTTTTTAATCATTAATAAAACCAGATCAACAATTTTATTATCCTTCTATTGAACTCATTTTAAGCTGGAGATGAATTCTCTGATTGAACGACGTAAGACTCCTGTGGTCCTATAAGATGCAGACCTCAGCAGCACGGTGCCACAGGAGCTGAACTTTGACCTCCAGTGATCTCAGGTTTACACGAGGCTTCACCACAGTCCATTCATGACACAATGACTCACGCAGCCTGTTTCCTTAACAAAGCCAAGGGGCCCTATGGAATATTGGAGTAGTCCCAATGGAAAGATCGTAAAAAAAAGCCGGGGCTGAGCTATTCTAGCCTCCATGAGTCGATGACGATCTCCCTCCTTTGAAATGTGCCGCTGACTACCAAGGCTCAAGTGGCAGCATTGGTGACATGCCTGGTGTGTGTGTGTGGGGGGGTGGGGGGGGTGGGGGGGGGGCACAGCTGAATAAGTCACTTTTGATCCTATAGATAAGAGAGGGAGAGCGAGAGCCAGCGGCTGCATTGCTGGAGGTCCCGGGGTGCCTGGTGTTCGCCCTGAGCTGCAAGAGAAAACAAAAGAAACTCTTACTATGTCTGCCTCACATTCCCCATGGGGGGTGGGTACTGGGGGGGGGGGGGTACTGGGGGGGGGGGGGGGGGGGGGGGTACTGGAGGGTACCGTCCCCAGGTTCACTCTCAGACATCTTGTGTTTATGTCGTCAAGGTATTCTCATCATTTTGTCCAATCTTTCACCAGGTACCTCAAAGTTTGACGCCTGTAACCACGGCCGGGCCTACCAGTACTACCAGGAGAGCATCGCTCAGTCCCGGGGCTTTGTGGGGTACCCATGCTCCGACAAGAAGACCTTCGCTGCTGTAAGACCATGCTGATCTACATCACTGATTCCCAGCCCAGGTCCTCGGTCCTGGGGGGTCGACATCCTGCACAGTTTAGATGTCTCATGACTTCAACACACCTAAATCTAATTCATATATCATAACTCAGCTCGAACCCAATAATTAGTTTGTCATTGTAATCAGGTGTGTTGCAGCAGGTACAGACCCTCCAGGACCCTCCAGGACCCTCCAGGACCCTCCAGGACCAGGTCTAGATCCACCCTGATATGTTGACATGAAGACAGAAGCACTGAACAAAAGACGTGCTCGTTAGTTTTAACACGGAATCAAACTCCCATTTCAGGTTGTTCCTGTCGGACTGTTTTACCGCCACACATAACAACGTGTGCAAGTACTTCTACTACTGCAGTTTTACTGAGTCAAAATCACACATTGATCTTCCTCAATATTAAAACAGTTACAGAATTTTTATGAAATAAAACATCACATACATATGTACTGTATGTACATGTATAAAGATGGACACTATATATATAAATAATTCCCTTCAATCTTTTTTTCAGTTTTTTGAAAAACTTGAGAGAAAAGCTGTGATTCTCAATCTGGTATTGTACTACAGTAGTACGTGAGCTCCCTCTAGTGGGATGTGAGGGGAAGTCATAAATATGTATTTTTATTTGAAAATATATCTAATCAAAATAGTATAATATATGAGTCTATAGACAATGGGGTGAGCCTCCACTTGGAGTACTTCATATACTTCATATTTTCTGGGGTGGTTCTGGAGCCACTGACCCAGAAGTGATTCACTTTGTTAAACACATTCACCCATTCAGGCAGCAGCCTGTCGGAGGGTGGAGGTGGAGGCAGCAGCCTGTCAGAGGGTGGAGGTGGAGGCAGCAGCCTGTCAGAGGGTGGAGGTGGACCCAACCTCCAACAGGCAGCAGCCTGTCGGAGGGTGGAGGTGGAGGCAGCAGCCTGTCAGAGGGTGGAGGTGGACCCAACCTCCAACAGGCAGCTGCCTGTCAGAGGGTGGAGGTGGAGGCAGCAGCCTGTCAGAGGGTGGAGGTGGAGGCAGCAGCCTGTCGGAGGGTGGAGGTGGAGGCAGCAGCCTGTCAGAGGGTGGAGGTGGACCCAACCTCCAACAGGCAGCAGCCTGTCAGAGGGTGGAGGTGGAGGCAGCAGCCTGTCAGAGGGTGGAGGTGGACCCAACCTCCAACAGGCAGCTGCCTGTCAGAGGGTGGAGGTGGAGGCAGCAGCCTGTCAGAGGGTGGAGGTGGACCCAACCTCCGACAGGCAGCAGCGGAGGGAGCAGCGTGGGGCCAGTACAGAGCCAGAGCGGAGCCAGAGCGGAGCCAGAGCGGGGCCAGAACGGGACCAGAGCGGGTTCAGAGGGGGGCCAGAACAGAGCCAGAGAGGGGCCAGAGCGGGACCAGAGCGGGGCAGAGCGGGGCAGAGCGGGGCAGAGCGGGATCTGACAGGTCATCAGCTGGGGGCGGAGTTATCACTGGAGTTATTTCTACCTACAAGGAGGAAGAGACTCTGAACCGGCTTTCTGGAATCTACAGCGAACACAGAGCCCCAGAGCGGTTATAGAGAAACGAGATAACAAGTCGTTCCCTCAAGATAACACTGCGAGGGAACAAGATCATTTAAAGGGCGATGGCGGCGCCGTGTTGTGCTGCAGAGCGCCTGCACTCCGCTGGCAGCTCTAGAATCTAGAAGCAGGTTTCCATTGTGGTTTTTTCAGGCTTGTCATGGTGACGTCATTGTAACTAACTTCACCTCCAGGTCTTGTTTGGTGTTCTGAGCTGCGTTCTATGGTTCTATGGTTCTATGGTTCTATGGTTCTATCGTTCTATGGTTCTATGGTTCTATGGTTCTATTGTTCTATCGTTCTATGGTTCTATCGTTCTATTGTTCTATCATTCTATGGTTCTATTGTTCTATTGTTCTGTCGTTCTATCGTTCTGTCGTTCTATGGTTCTATTGTTCTATCGTTCTATGGTTCTATCGTTCTATTGTTCTATCATTCTATGGTTATATTGTTCTGTCGTTCTATCGTTCTGTCGTTCTATGGTTCTATTGTTCTATCGTTCTATGGTTCTATCGTTCTATGGTTCTATGGTTCTATGGTTCTATCGTTCTATGGTTCTATGGTTCTATCATTCTACACCTCCATTCCTCCATGTTGAAGCTTTTGATTCAGACACGTCCAGAAATAAAGTGAAAGCAGCAGAAAGTCACTATGGAAATGGAAAATGGTGAAATATGAGCCCCAAGCTCATTCACACGTTATTATTATTATTATTATTATTATTATTATTATCATTATCATTATCATTATCATTATCATTATTATTATTATTATTATTATTATTATTATTATTATTATCATTATCAGTATCATTATTATTATTATTATTATTAGCATTAGCATTATCATTATTATTATTATCATTATCATTATCATTATCATTATCATTATCATTATTATTATTATTATTATTATTATTATTATTATTATTATTATTACGTTCCTCTATGGCCGCTCCGGGGCTCTGGACTAAAACGAGACGGACGTGAAAAAACAGCAAAGAAGCTTCCTAAAGGAGGTAGGAAAGGAGTTAGGAGGCTTCCTAAAGGAATTAGGAAAGGAGTTAGGAGGCTTCCTAAAGGAGTTAGTGAAAGGAGTTAGGAGGCTTCCTAAAGGAGTTAGTGAAAGGTGTTAGGAGGCTTCCTAAAGGAGTTAAGGAAAGGAGTTAGGAGGCTTCCTAAAGGAGTTAGGAAAGGTGTTAGGAGGCTTCCTAAAGGAGTTAGTGAAAGGTGTTAGGATGCTTCCTAAAGGAGTTAAGGAAAGGTGTTTGGAGGCTTCCTAAAGGAGTTAGTGAAAGGTGTTAGGAGGCTTCCTAAAGGAGTTAGGAAAGGTGTTAGGAGACTTCCTAAAGGAGTTAGTGAAAGGTGTTAGGAGGCTTCCTAAAGGAGTTAGGAAAGGTGTTAGGAGGCTTCCTAAAGGAGTTAGTAAAGGTGTTAGGAGGCTTCCTAAAGGAGTTAAGGAAAGGAGTTAGGAGGCTTCCTAAAGGAGTTAGGAAAGGTGTTAGGAGGCTTCCTAAAGGAGTTAGGAAAGGTGTTAGGAGACTTCCTAAAGGAGTTAAGGAAAGGTGTTTGGAGGCTTACTAAAGGAGTTAGGAAAGGTGTTAGGAGGCTTCCTAAAGGAGTTAGGAAAGGTGTTAGGAGACTTCCTAAAGGAGTTAAGGAAAGGTGTTTGGAGGCTTCCTAAAGGAGTTAGGAAAGGTGTTAGGAGGCTTCCTAAAGGAGTTAGTAAAGGTGTTAGGAGGCTTCCTAAAGGAGTTAGGAAAGGTGTTAGGAGGCTTCCTAAAGGAGTTAGTGAAAGGAGTTAGGAGGCTTCCTAAAGGAGTTAGTAAAGGTGTTAGGAGGCTTCCTAAAGGAGTTAGGAAAGGAGTTAGGAGACTTTGGTAACTTACATGATCTGCTCCTTGTTCAGTCATCCTGAGTTTCCCTGAACGCTCCGATGAGCGGGTTCCTTTAAATGTTGTCGCCGCAAGGAATTGTGGGGGAACATGAGCTGGTCTCCTTTGGTAAAGGAAGCATCAGTGGTTCCTAGGATAAAGGAGGTTCTAAAGGAAGCATCAGTGGTTCCTAGGCTATAGGAGGTTCTAAAGGAAGTATCAGTGGTTCGTAGGCTAAAGGGGGTTCTAAAGAAAGCATCAGTGGTTCCTAGGCTAAAGGAGGTTCTAAAGGAAGCATCAGTGGTTCGTAGGCTAAAGGAGGTTCTAAAGGAAGCATCAGTGGTTTCTAGGCTGAAGGAGGTTCTAAAGGAAGCATCAGTGGTTCCTAGGGTGAAGGAGGTTCTAAAGGAAGCATCAGTGGTTCCTAGGCTGAAGGAGGTTCTAAAGGAAGTATCAGTGGTTCGTAGGCTAAAGGGGGTTCTAAAGAAAGCATCAGTGGTTCCTAGGCTAAAGGAGGTTCTAAAGGAAGCATCAGTGGTTCGTAGGCTAAAGGAGGTTCTAAAGGAAGCATCAGTGGTTTCTAGGCTGAAGGAGGTTCTAAAGGAAGCATCAGTGGTTCCTAGGGTGAAGGAGGTTCTAAAGGAAGCATCAGTGGTTCCTAGGCTGAAGGAGGTTCTAAAGGAAGTATCAGTGGTTCGTAGGCTAAAGGAGGTTCTAAAGGAAGCATCAGTGGTTTCTAGGCTGAAGGAGGTTCTAAAGGAAGCATCAGTGGTTCCTAGGCTAAAGGAGGTTCTAAAGGAAGCATCAGTGGTTTCTAGGCTGAAGGAGGTTCTAAAGGAAGCAACGAGCCTCCTTTCTTTTGCTTATTGAGAATTCAGACAGTCCTTATCATGGCCGCCACACAGAACCCTTCTGGAGTGAAGGAGAAGTGATAGAGGAGGAGACAGGAGGAGACAGGAGGGACAATTCGGACATACCCTATGAGTACGTACCCAGTGTCAGCCCAACTTCAGTGTCAGCCCAACTTCATTGTCACCCTGTCCCCAGTGTCAGCCCGGCATCAGTGTCAGCCCAACTTCAGTGTCAGCCCAATTTCAGTGTCAGCCCAACTTCAGTCTCAGCCCAACTTCAGTGTCAGCCCAGTTTCAGTGTCAGCCCAACTTCAGTGTCAGCCCAGTTTCAGTGTCAGCCTGTCCGCAGTGTCAGCCCAACTTCAGTGTCAGCCCAGTTTCAGTGTCAGCCTGTCCCCAGTGTCAGCCCAGCTTTTGTGTCAGCCTGTCCCCAGTGTCAGCCCGGCAACGGTGTCAGCCCAACTTCAGTGTCAGCCCAGTTTCAGTGTCAGCCTGTCCCCAGTGTCAGCCCAACTTCAGTGTCAGCCTGTCCCCAGTGTCAGCCCAACTTCAGTGTCAGCCCAGTTTCATTGTCAGCCTGTCCCCAATGTCAGCCTGTCCCCAGTGTCAGCCCAGTTTCAGTGTCAGCCTGTCCCCAGTGTCAGCCCAACTTCAGTGTCACCCCAGTTTCAGTGTCAGCCTGTCCCCAGTGTCAGCCCAACTTCAGTGTCAGCCCAGTTTCAGTGTCAGCCTGTCCCCAATGTCAGCCCAACTTCAGTGTCAGCCTGTACCCAGTGTCAGCCCAACTTCAGTGTCAGCCCAGTTTCAGTGTCAGCCTGTACCCAGTGTCAGCCCAACTTCAGTGTCAGCCCAGTTTCAGTGTCAGCCTGTCCCCAGTGTCAGCCCAACTTCAGGAGCCAGTTGAAACGGTGACTGTGGCGGTGAGAAGGACAGAATGATGGCGGCCGGAGAACCAGGGTTCCTGGAGCCTCCCTGGAAGCACCAGCTGTTGCTGCTCTGTGACACTGATATGGCTGAAGCCACTCTGTGGTTTTGGGAGTTGACTCAGTGGCGTCCCCTCATGTCTTCCATGAGACGGGCTTGTGTCTGCAGCTGCTGCCATTAATGACAGCTGATCCCTGCTGGGGTCACATGACCTCATCAAAGCCAAGAATGAGCTCATGTGACTGAGGCCCTGTTGAGAGATGACAGCGCCTCCTGGTGGTCCACCTCGTAAACGCTCCCTGCTCTTCTTCTTGCAGTTTGGAACCCTGCGTGGTTCTCCAGGAGGGTTTGGTGACAGGAGATGCTCACACTGCTTCTCCCACCTCCGTCTGTCCTTGTCCTTGCAGGGAAAGTGTTTCCCCTGTGCAGACGGCTCGTGTCCTCTGATGGGACACTACGCTGACAGGTTCCCTGTGGTGGACAGCATCTCAAAGACAAAGTACTTCCTCAACACTGGCAAAGCGCAGCCCTTCAGCCGTGAGTATCTCACCTTCAGCCGTGAGTATCTCACCCTGTCCGGATGGAGAAGACACTGACTGTCCCACAGGCTGGAGGACATCCTCGTTTACATTCACTCATTCATTTCCCATGACCTGCTAGTTGAAGGACACGATGGAGCACACCAGAGCCGTGCGTTGAAACCTAGGACCCACTAGATCAGGGCTCTCAAACTGGGTTCCTGGAGGGTCTCTGCCCTGCAGGTTCTCCACGTCTCGCTGCTTCAACACAGCTGATGACACTGAGACGGGTTCTCTGGCTTTGTGCTGAACGTGGTGAAGAACCACCAGGACTTTCAGGTGTGTTAAGGAAGGGAGACATGGAGAACATGCAGGATCTGAGTTTGACACCTATGTACTAGATCAGGGGTGCTCAGCCCCGGTCCTAGAGGACCCCTGTCCTGGAGGACCCCTGTCCTGGAGGACCCCTGTCCTAGAGGACCCCTGTCCTGCAGGTTCTGGCTCCTCCCTGCTTCAGCTTACCTGAATCTAATGATGATGTCATCACCAAGTTAGGAAGAAGCCAATAAGGAGCCCCTCATTACAATCAGGTGTGTTGGAAGTTTGGAGGAGCTAAACCTGCAGGACAGGGGACCTGGAGGACAGGGGACCTGGAGGACCGAGGTTGGACACCCCTGCACTAGATGGTCTCATCTGGCCTCCAGCATCACGCTGCCACATGTGAAACTGACTGAGACCACAGGAACTGCTGATCCAGAGGTGCTACGAAAAAGTTTTACTTTAAGAAAACCTAGGAGCCTCCAGGGGGCAGCACTGAGAACCAAGAGTTCTGTAGAAAACCTAGGAGCCTCCAGGGGGCAGCACTGAGAACCAAGAGTTCTGTAGAAAACCTAGGAGCCTCCAGGGGGCAGCACTGAGAACCAAGTCTTCTGTAGAAAACCTAGGAGCCTCCAGGGGACAGCACTGAGAACCAAGAGTTCTGTAGAAAACCTAGGAACCTCCAGGGGGCAGCACTGAGAACCCAGTGTTCTGTAGAAAACCTAGGAACCTCCAGGGGGCAGCACTGAGAACCAAGAGTTCTGTAGAAAACCTAGGAACCTCCAGGGGGCAGCACTGAGAACCAAGAGTTCTGTAGAAAACCTAGGAACCTCCAGGGGGCAGCACTGAGAACCAAGTGTTCTGTAGAAAACCTAGGAACCTCCAGGGGGCAGCACTGAGAACCAAGAGTTCTGTAGAAAACCTAGGAACCTCCAGGGGGCAGCACTGAGAACCCAGTGTTGTGTAGAAAACCTAGGAACCTCCAGGGGGCAGCACTGAGAACCAAGTGTTCTGTAGAAAACCTAGGAACCTCCAGGGGGCAGCACTGAGAACCCAGTGTTCTGTAGAAAACCTAGGAACCTCCAGGGGGCAGCACTGAGAACCAAGAGTTCTGTAGAAAACCTAGGAACCTCCAGGGGGCAGCACTGAGAACCCAGTGTTGTGTAGAAAACCTAGGAACCTCCAGGGGGCAGCACTGAGAACCAAGAGTTCTGTAGAAAACCTAGGAGCCTCCAGGGGGCAGCGTTCCAGTGTTCTGGATCAGATGGACTAACGGTCTCTAACAGACGATGGAGCTGCTTGTTAAGAAGGATTCTAGATTGAACAGGAAGCTCATGGTGGAGGGATGTGATCTCTTCTGGTTCCTGTCAGTACTTCCTGTCCATACTTCATGCCAGTACTTCATGTCAGTACTTTATGCCAGTACTTCATGTCAGTACTTTATGCCAGTACTTCATGTCAGGACTTCCTGTCAGGACTTCCTGCCAGTACTTCATGCCAGTACTTCATGTCAGTACTTTATGCCAGTACTTCATGTCAGGACTTCCTGTCAGGACTTCCTGCCAGTACTTTATGTCAGTACTTCATGTCAGTACTTCATGCCAGTACTTCATGCCAGTACTTCCTGTCAGTACTTCCTGCCAGTACTTCATGCCAGTACTTCCTCTCAGTACTTCCTGCCAGTACTTCATGTCAGTACTTTATGCCAGTACTTCATGTCAGGACTTCCTGTCAGGACTTCCTGCCAGTACTTTATGTCAGTACTTCATGCCAGTACTTCATGCCAGTACTTCATGCCAGTACTTCATGTCAGTACTTCATGCCAGTACTTCATGTCAGTACTTCCTGCCAGTACTTCCTGCCAGTACTTCATGTCAGTACTTCATGCCAGTACTTCATGCCAGTACTTCATGCCAGTACTTCCTGCCAGTACTTTATGTCAGTACTTCATGCCAGTACTTCCTGCCAGTACTCCCTGTGAGTACTCTCAGGATAATACTAACAGCATCTCTGCTGATGTACAAACAAGTAAAAGCAGAATCAATGGTCACAGATGCAGATTTCATCAAGTAGCTAATAGAATAGAAGAACTCTTATTTTGGTAGGTCGGCCGTCCTGTGGTGAGTGAAGTGATGTGCTGCTGTAGTGAACTACTCAAAGTGTCAGGGTGCACATTAGAAGCTCGGTACGGAGCTCACCCTCCTCTCACTCCTTCTGCAGGCTACAGCTTCAGAGTGAGTCTCACCCTGGACGGTCCCAGTTGGCCCAACCTGGGCTTCCTGTTCGTGGCGCTGGCAGGAGACGGTGGAACCACCGAGGAGCACCAGATCCACGTGTAAGACCCCCTGCTGTGTTCTGTGGTGCTGGCAGGAGACGGTGGAACCACCGAGGAGCACCAGATCCACGTGTAAGACCCCCTGCTGGGTTCTGTGGTGCTGGCAGGAGACGGTGGAACCACAGAGGAGCACCAGATCCACGTGTAAGACCCCCTGCTGGGTTCTGTGGAGCTGGCAGGAGACGGTGGAACCACCGAGGAGCACCAGATCCACGTGTAAGACCCCCTGCTGGGTTCTGTGGAGCTGGCAGGAGACGGTGGAACCACCGAGGAGCACCAGATCCACGTGTAAGACCCCCTGCTGGGTTCTGTGGAGCTGGCAAGAGACGGTGGAACCACCGAGGAGCACCAGATCCACGTGTAAGACCCCCTGCTGGGTTCTGTGGAGCTGAGCTGCTCCTCACACCTCCTGATGGAAACCAGAGTCGCTGCCACCCCTCTGGACCAGCTCCCCCAACTCCTGCCACCACCACCACCACCATCATCATCATCATCACCACCACCATCATCATCTTCATCATTCTCTCACACACACACACACACAGAGTGTTCAGAGCTTCCTTTGTGTCTCCATCCTGAGGTTCCTGAGTGAGGATGAGGATGATGATGATGCATGTGTCCCTCTGCAGAGGCACGCTGGTGTCAGGGCGGAGCTACGACATGCTGATGGAGGCTGAGCTGGAGGTGGGGGAAGTGAAGGAGGTGAAGTTTCGCTGGAACAACCACATCTTTAACCCCTTGAGACCAAAGTATGGAGCGATGAAGGTGGAGCTGCAGCGAGGAGAAGATAAGAGGATGTCAGTAAACTACCACACACTGTTTCCATGACAACTGAGCAGTACTGCGCAGTACTGAGCAATACTGAGCAGTATTGAGCAGTACTGAGCAGTACTGAGCAGTACTGCATCGGGTACTTCCTGTCTGGCTCATATTCTATTAGCATTACAAAAACACCTACGTTGTTCTTCACCCTTCAGTCACCAATAGTGACCTGGATCACCAATAGTGATCTGGATCACCAATAGTGAACTGGATCACCAATAGTGAGCTGGATCACCAATAGTGAACTGGATCACCAATAGTGATCTGGATCACCAATGGTGAACTGGATCACCAATAGTGAGCTGGATCACCAATAGTGAACTGGATCACCAATAGTGAACTGGATCAACAGTAGTGAGCTGGATCACCAATAGTGACCTGGATCACCAATAGTGAACTGGATCACCAATGGTGAACTGGATCACCAATAGTGACCTGGATCACCAATAGTGATCTGGATCACCAATGGTGAGCTGGATCACCAATAGTGAACTGGATCACCAATAGTGACCTGGAGTTTAGTTTCACAAACTTTACTTAGCTGCTCTGTAACGGGACCATAAACTCTGGGTTCCAGACCAAAACCCCGACTAATAAAACCTCGACTAATAAAACCCTGACTAATAAAACCCTGACTAATAAAACCCTGACTAATAAAACCCCAACTAGTAAACCCTGACTAATAAAACCCCGACTAATAAAACCCAGACTAATAAAACCCCGACTAATAAAACCCAGATTAATAAAACCCCGACTAATAAAACCCGACTAATAAAACCCCAACTAGTAAACCCTGACTAATAAAACCATGACTAATAAACCCCGGCTAATAAAACCCCAGACTAATAAAACCCCAGACTAATAAAACCCTGACTAATAAAACCCTGACTAATAAAACCCAGACTAATAAACCCCGACTAATAAAACCCCGATTAATAAAACCCCGGCTAATAAAACCCCAGACTAATAAAACCCCAGACTAATAAAACCCTGACTAATAAAACCCTGACTAATAAAACCCAGACTAATAAACCCCGACTAATAAAACCCCGATTAATAAAACCCCGGCTAATGAAACCCCAGACTAATAAAACCCCAGACTAATAAAACCCTGACTAATAAACCCCGACTAATAAAACCCCGATTAATAAAACCCGACTAATAAAACCCGACTAATAAAACCCCAACTAGTAAACCCTGACTAATAAAACCATGACTAATAAACCCCGGCTAATAAAACCCCAGACTAATAAAACCCTGACTAATAAAACCCTGACTAATAAAACCCAGACTAATAAACCCTGACTAATAAAACCCTGACTAATAAAACCCAGACTAATAAAACCCAGACTAATAAAACCCCAACTAAATAATAAAGAACAACTTCTTTTAAACTCCTAAACTGTGAGAATAAAGCCAACATGATAAATAGCCTGTGTGAGTTATTATTGACATGCTGCACTTAGAAAGGCCCAGGCTGGAGTCAGACCCATGTCCCTCCTGCTGTGAGGTTCGGTACTAACCACTACTCCACTGTGGCAGTGGGGTAGTGGTTAGCACTGCACTTAGAAAGGCCCAGGCTGGACTCAGACCCATGTCCCTCCTGCTGTGAGGTTCAGTGCTAACCACTACTCCACTGTGGCAGTGGGGTAGTGGTTAGCACTGCACTTAGAAAGGCCCAGGCTGGACTCAGACCCATGTCCCTCCTGCTGTGAGGTTCAGTGCTAACCACTACTCCACTGTGGCAGTGGTGTAGTGGTTAGCACTGCACTTAGAAAGGCCCAGGCTGGACTCAGACCCATGTCCCTCCTGCTGTGAGGTTCGGTACTAACCACTACCCCACTGTGGCAGTGGTGTAGTGGTTAGCACTGCACTTAGAAAGGCCCAGGCTGGACTCAGACCCACGTTCTGTGTACTACACACCTCAATAAAGCCTGAGGACCTGCAGAACCTCCAGCAGCCGGCTCACAGCTCTGTGCTGCCCCCTGGTGGTGAACATCTGTTGCACTCTCACGTGCTTCCAGGAGATCATTTCTGTTCTCTTGTGTGATTGTTAATGCTGACTGCTCAGCTTTCTTTCTCAGCACCGTAGTGAGAAACAATCCTGCAGAATAATACTGTTACTCACAGCGGAGTACTACTGGCTGACCTGTACCTCTGCTCCTTCCCAGCATGCTCTTCTGTGGAACGGAGAACGTGGTGGAGAACGCCGTCCAGTCTGTGCTTCTCTGTTGAACATCCACCTTCTCATTCAGGCTCTCTCAATAAAGGTGGTGCTGGTTCTGTCTGTTCAGCGTCGTCTCACTTCTTTATCTGTGATGGATGGTGTGAGGGTGAAGGTGGAGGGAGAGGTGGAGGGAGAGGTGGAGGGTGATGGTGGAGGGTGATGGTGGAGGGAGACATGGAGGGAGAGGTGGAGGGAGAGGTGGAGGGTGATGGTGGAGGGTGATGGTGGAGGGAGAGGTGGAGGGAGAGGTGGAGGGTGATGGTGGAGGGTGATGGTGGAGGGAGACATGGAGGGAGAGGTGGAGGGTGATGGTGGAGGGTGAGGTGGAGGGAGAGGTGGAGGGAGAGGTGGAGGGTGATGGTGGAGGGTGATGGTGGAGGGAGACATGGAGGGAGAGGTGGAGGGAGAGGTGGAGGGTGATGGTGGAGGGTGATGATGGAGGGAGAGGTGGAGGGTGATGATGGAGGGAGAGGTGGAGGGTGATGATGGAGGGAGACATGGAGGGAGAGGTGGAGGGAGAGGTGGAGGGAGAGGTGGAGGGTGATGGTGGAGGGTGATGGTGGAGGGTGATGGTGGAGGGAGAGGTGGAGGGAGAGGTGGAGGGTGATGGTGGAGGGTGATGGTGGAGGGAGAGGTGGAGGGAGAGGTGGAGGGTGATGGTGGAGGGAGACATGGAGGGAGAGGTGGAGGGAGAGGTGGAGGGTGATGGTGGAGGGTGATGATGGAGGGAGAGCTGGAGGGTGATGGTGGAGGGTGATGGTGGAGGGAGACATGGAGGGAGAGGTGGAGGGTGATGGTGGAGGGTGATGGTGGAGGGAGACATGGAGGGAGAGGTGGAGGGTGATGGTGGAGGGTGAGGTGGAGGGAGAGGTGGAGGGAGAGGTGGAGGGTGATGGTGGAGGGTGAGGTGGAGGGAGAGGTGGAGGGAGAGGTGGAGGGTGATGGTGGAGGGTGATGGTGGAGGGAGACATGGAGGGAGAGGTGGAGGGAGAGGTGGAGGGTGATGGTGGAGGGAGAGGTGGAGGGAGAGGTGGAGGGAGATGTGGAGGGTGATGGTGGAGGGAGAGGTGGAGGGTGATGGTGGAGGGAGAGGTGGAGGGAGAGGTGGAGGGTGATGGTGGAGGGAGAGGTGGAGGGAGATGATGGAGGGAGAGGTGGAGGGTGATGGTGGAGGGTGATGATGGAGGGAGAGGTGGAGGGTGATGATGGAGGGAGAGGTGGAGGGAGAGGTGGAGGGAGAGGTGGAGGGTGAGGTGGAGGGAGAGGTGGAGGGAGAGGTGGAGGGAGAGGTGGAGGGTGATGGTGGAGGGTGATGGTGGAGGGAGACATGGAGGGAGAGGTGGAGGGAGAGGTGGAGGGTGATGGTGGAGGGTGATGGTGGAGGGAGAGGTGGAGGGAGAGGTGGAGGGTGATGGTGGAGGGTGATGGTGGAGGGAGACATGGAGGGAGAGGTGGAGGGTGATGGTGGAGGGTGAGGTGGAGGGAGAGGTGGAGGGAGAGGTGGAGGGTGATGGTGGAGGGTGATGGTGGAGGGAGACATGGAGGGAGAGGTGGAGGGAGAGGTGGAGGGTGATGGTGGAGGGTGATGATGGAGGGAGAGGTGGAGGGTGATGATGGAGGGAGAGGTGGAGGGTGATGATGGAGGGTGATGATGGAGGGTGATGGTGGAGGGAGACATGGAGGGAGAGGTGGAGGGAGAGGTGGAGGGAGAGGTGGAGGGTGATGGTGGAGGGAGAGGTGGAGGGTGATGATGGAGGGAGACATGGAGGGAGAGGTGGAGGGAGAGGTGGAGGGAGAGGTGGAGGGTGATGGTGGAGGGTGATGGTGGAGGGAGAGGTGGAGGGAGAGGTGGAGGGTGATGGTGGAGGGTGATGGTGGAGGGAGAGGTGGAGGGAGAGGTGGAGGGTGATGGTGGAGGGTGATGATGGAGGGAGACATGGAGGGAGAGGTGGAGGGTGATGGTGGAGGGTGATGATGGAGGGAGAGGTGGAGGGTGATGGTGGAGGGTGATGGTGGAGGGAGACATGGAGGGAGAGGTGGAGGGAGAGGTGGAGGGTGATGGTGGAGGGTGATGATGGAGGGAGAGGTGGAGGGTGATGGTGGAGGGTGATGGTGGAGGGAGACATGGAGGGAGAGGTGGAGGGTGATGGTGGAGGGTGATGGTGGAGGGAGACATGGAGGGAGAGGTGGAGGGTGATGGTGGAGGGTGAGGTGGAGGGAGAGGTGGAGGGAGAGGTGGAGGGTGATGGTGGAGGGAGAGGTGGAGGGTGATGGTGGAGGGAGACATGGAGGGAGAGGTGGAGGGTGATGATGGAGGGAGATGTGGAGGGAGAGGTGGAGGGTGATGGTGGAGGGAGAGGTGGAGGGTGATGATGGAGGGAGAGGTGGAGGGAGAGGTGGAGGGTGATGGTGGAGGGTGATGATGGAGGGAGAGGTGGAGGGAGAGGTGGAGGGAGAGGTGGAGGGTGATGATGGAGGGTGATGAGGGAGGGAGAGGTGGAGGGAGAGGTGGAGGGAGAGGTGGAGGGAGAGGTGGAGGGAGAGGTGGAGGCTGGGATGAAACAGCCTCTCCAGGAGGCAGCAGAGCAGCTTCCCTCCAGCAGGTGGAACACAAACAGAACTCAGGTACCTTCAGTCAGCATCAGTGTACTCAGGAGTACTTCTACACAGTATTTCTACTTCTACTAGTATCATCAAACAAGTGGCTCTGCAGCTCCTCTGTAGAGGCTCCCTGCAGATTCTACTACGTTAAATAATAAGAGCAACTTATTTTTATTTTTTCTATTTGGTTGGAAAGGGTACTGGCTGGTGTTCTAACTAACTAGTGGCTGGTGAAGAGATAAATACTGATCACAATACTAACTAACTAGTGGCTGGTGAAGAGATAAAGACTGATCACAATACTAACTAACTAGTGGCTGGTGAAGAGATAAAGACTGATCACAATACTAACTAACTAGTGGCTGGTGAAGAGATAAAGACTGATCACAATACTAACTAACTAGTGGCTGGTGAAGAGATAAAGACTGATCAAAAGTAACTAGTGGTTGGTGAAGAGATAAAGACTGATCACAATACTAACTAACTAGTGGCTGGTGAAGAGATAAAGACTGATCACAATACTAACTAACTAGTGGCTGGTGAAGAGATAAAGACTGATCACAATACTAACTAACTAGTGGTTGGTGAAGAGATAAAGACTGATCACAATACTAACTAACTAGTGGCTGGTGAAGAGATAAAGACTGATCACAATACTAACTAACTAGTGGCTGGTGAAGAGATAAAGACTGATCAAAAGTAACTAGTGGTTGGTGAAGAGATAAAGACTGATCACAATACTAACTAACTAGTGGCTGGTGAAGAGATAAAGACTGATCACAATACTAACTAACTAGTGGCTGGTGAAGAGATAAAGACTGATCACAATACTAACTAACTAGTGGTTGGTGAAGAGATAAAGACTGATCACAATACTAACTAACTAGTGGCTGGTGAAGAGATAAAGACTGATCACAATACTAACTAACTAGTGGCTGGTGAAGAGATAAAGACTGATCAAAAGTAACTAGTGGTTGGTGAAGAGATAAAGACTGATCACAATACTAACTAACTAGTGGCTGGTGAAGAGATAAAGACTGATCACAATACTAACTAACTAGTGGCTGGTGAAGAGATAAAGACTGAAAAAGCCTAAATGTGAAGCAGGAGGATGAAAAACAGGCTGTGTGCAGAATGCAGCAACAAGACTGGACTGAGGACAGGAGAGGACAAGACCGGACAGAGGACAGGAGAGGACAAGACCGGACAGAGGACAGGAGAGGACAACACCGGACTGAAGACAGGAGAGGACACGACCGGACTGAGGACAGGAGAGGACAAGACTGGACTGAAGACAGGAGAGGACAAGACCGGACTGAAGACAGGAGAGGACAACACCGGACTGAGGACAGGAGAGGACAAGACTGGACTGAAGACAGGAGAGGACAAGACCGGACTAAGGACAGGAGAGGACAAGACTGGACTGAAGACAGGAGAGGACAAGACCGGACTGAAGACAGGAGAGGACGAGACTGGACTGAGGACAGGAGAGGACAAGACCGGACTGAAGACAGGAGAGGACAACACCGGACTGAGGACAGGAGAGGACAATACTGGACTGAAGACAGGAGAGGACAAGACCGGACTGAGGACAGGAGAGGACAAGACTGGACTGAGGACAGGAGAGGACGAGACTGGACTGAGGACAGGAGAGGACAAGACCGGACTGAAGACAGGAGAGGACAAGACTGGACTGAAGACAGGAGAGGACAAGACCGGACTGAGGACAGGAGAGGACAAGACTGGACTGAAGACAGGAGAGGACAAGACCGGACTGAGGACAGGAGAGGACGAGACTGGACTGAGGACAGGAGAGGACAAGACCGGACTGAAGACAGGAGAGGACAAGACTGGACTGAAGACAGGAGAGGACAAGACCGGACTGAGGACAGGAGAGGACAAGACTGGACTGAAGACAGGAGAGGACAAGACCGGACTGAGGACAGGAGAGGACAAGACTGGACTGAAGACAGGAGAGGACAAGACTGGACTGAGGACAGGAGAGGACGAGACTGGACTGAGGACAGGAGAGGACAAGACCGGACTGAAGACAGGAGAGGACAAGACTGGACTGAAGACAGGAGAGGACAAGACCGGACTGAGGACAGGAGAGGACAAGACTGGACTGAAGACAGGAGAGGACAAGACCGGACTGAGGACAGGAGAGGACAATCTTTTCTGGACCTGCTCTGTTCCTCCGTCTCAGGTCAGCTCAAACATTTAGTTCCTGTTTGAATTGATGTTTGACAGGACGTGTCCACCAACAGGTCCACCAACAGGTCCACCAAGAGGTCCACCAACAGGTCCACCACAGCTCGTCTCGTCTCTGTGGAGACGCCCCATGCTGTCGCTTCACTGAGAAATCAGACAATATTACAGGAAGGAGACGTATCAGGAAGGAAACCTGTCCTCACCCTTCATCCTGTAGTAGACGGACAAGAAGACAGCGTCTCTGAGCTTTTTGTAGCTTTAGCATGAAGCACATCTCACATCCCCGTCTCCTCTTTGTGCTGCTGATGAAAACCTTCCTGCCACCGCCTGTCAGGACGAGCTCAGGGGAAACATGACCCTGATTAATGCTGAGCGCCATCGGCCTCCACGTTCAGAACACAGAGCAGCAGTCAGAGCGCTGGATCGGGGTTCTGCACCTCTCTGGGTCCAGGAAGGGCGTGTGTGTGTGTGTGTGTGTGTGTGTGTGTGTGTGTGTGTGTGTGTGTGTGTGTGTGTGTGTGTGTGTGAGTGTGTGTCTCCAAAGCTCTCATTAATCTGTCCGTAGCATTCCCCGGCTGATGAAGTCCTGATTGTGTGTCATTGTTTTGTCTTCATCTATTCCAACACGCACCCCGTAATCAGGCGGGTAAATATACGGCCTTAAACAGGCGAGCTGCCATGTTCATCACCACACTAACAAAGTGCATTAGAAATCACTCTGACTTCCCCGAGCGCAGCCATCAGCATTCACACAATACCAATCAGAAGGAAAAGTCGCCGCTTCAGAGCTCCGGGCTTGACTACATTAATAATATTAATAAAACAGCAGATTGACTGTGTGGGCTCAGAGGTGGGGGGAGAAAGTGTCTTGAAATCCTCTAAAGACGTCCGTCTTTGTCTCTGACTCTTGTTTCTCTTTTCATTATTGGCTCATTGAAAGTGAAGGCTAATGACAAAACAGTGGGATAATTCCTGTAATTATGTGTGTTTGTCAGAGGGAATTTACGAATGACAGAGCTTCTTTCTGATCTTTAAGCCAGTAGCTTCAGGGGGGGGGGGGGGTGGGGGGGGGGCATCGTCCCCCACAGAGCGTCTACAGACAGGTCAGGAATTACAGAGGTGGAGATGGTGGAGGCCAGACAAGAAACAGGGCTCCCCTGTGGAACGCCGACACCACAAACCTAACAGGTCGATGTCTACTGGCAGGTCTACATCTATAGAGCAAAATCTATAGAGCAACTCTACTGGCAGGTCTACATCTATAGAGCAAAATCTATAGAGCAACATCTATAGAGCAACATCTATAGATCAACATCTATAGAGCAACATCTATAGTGCAACTCTACTGGCAGGTCTACATCTATAGAGCAACATCTATAGATCAACATATATAGAGCAACTCTACTGGCAGGTCTACATCTATAGATCAACATCTATAGATCAACATCTATAGAGCAACATCTATAGATCAACTCTACTGGCAGGTCTACATCTATAGAGCAACATCTATAGAGCAACATCTATAGAGCAACTCTACTGGCACGTCTACATCTATAGATCAACATCTATAGAGCAACTCTACTGGCAGGTCTACATCTATAGAGCAACATCTATAGAGCAACTCTACTGACAGGTATACATCTATAGAGCAACATCTATAGAGCAACATCTATAGAGCAACTCTACTGGCAGGTCTACACCTATAGAGCAACATCGATAGAGCAACATCTATAGAGCAACATCTATAGAGCAACTCTACTGGCACGTCTACATCTATAGAGCAACATCTATAGAGCAACATCTATAGATCAACATCTATAGATCAACATCTATAGAGCAACATCTACTGGCAGGTCTACATCTATAGATCAACCTTTATAGAGCAACATCTATAGAGCAACTCTACTGGCAGGTCTACATCTATAGATCAACATCTACTGGCAGGTCTACATCTATGGATCAACATCTATAGAGCAACATCTATAGAGCAACTCTACTGGCAGGTCTACATCTATAGATCAACATCCATAGAGCAACATCTATAGAGCAACATCTACTGGCAGGTCTACATCTATAGATCAACATCTACTGGCAGGTCTACATCTATAGAGCAACATCTATAGATCAACATCTTTAGAGCAACTCTACTGGCAGGTCTACATCTATAGATCAACATCTATAGAGCAACTCTACTGGCAGGTCTACATCTATAGATCAACATCTACTGGCAGGTCAATATCTATAGATCAACATCTATAGAGCAACATCTATAGAGCAACTCTACTGGCAGGTCTACATCTATAGATCAACATCTACTGGCAGGTCTACATCTATAGATCAACATCTACTGGCAGGTCTACATCTATAGAGCAACATATATAGAGCAACATATATAGAGCAACTCTACTGGCAGGTCTACATCTATAGATCAACATCTATAGAGCAACATCTATAGAGCAACTCTACTGGCAGGTCTACATCTATAGATCAACTTCTATAGAGCAACATCTATAGATCAACATCTATAGAGCAACTCTACTGGCAGGTCTACATCTATAGAGCAACATCTATGGATCAACATATATAGAGCAACTCTACTGGCAGGTCTACATCTATAGAGCAACATCTATAGAGCAACTCTACTGGTAGGTCTACATCTATAGAGCAACATCTATAGAGCAACATCTATAGGGCAACATCTATAGAGCAACTCTACTGTCAGGTCTACGTCTATAGATCAACATCTATAGAGCAACTCTACCGGCAGGTCTACATCTATAGAGCAACATCTATAGATCAACATCCATAGAGCAACTCTACCGGCAGGTCTACATCTATAGATCAACATCTACTGGCAGGTCTACATCTATAGAGCAACATATATAGAGCAACTCTACTGGCAGGTCTACATCTATAGATCAACATCTATAGAGCAACATCTATAGAGCAACGGTTCTGGCAGGTCTACATCTATAGATCAACATCTATACAGCAACATCTATAGAGCAACTCTACTGGCAGGTCTACATCTATAGAGCAACATCTATAGAGCAACGGTTCTGGCAGGTCTACATCTATAGATCAACATCTATACAGCAACATCTATAGAGCAACTCTACTGGCAGGTCTACATCTATAGAGCAACATCTATAGAGCAACGGTTCTGGCAGGTCTACATCTATAGATCAACATCTATAGATCAACTCTACTGGCAGGTCTACATCTATAGATCAACATCTATAGAGCAACATCTATAGAGCAAATCTACTGGCAGGTCTACATCTATAGATCAACATCTATAGAGCAACATCTATAGAGCAACTCTACTGGCAGGTCTACATCTATAGATCAACATCTATAGAGCAACATCTATAGAGCAACGGTTCTGGCAGGTCTACATCTATAGAGCAACATCTATAGAGCAACTCTACTGGCAGGTCTATATCTATAGATCAACATCTATAGATCAACATCTATAGAGCAACGGTTCTGGCAGGTCTACATCTATAGAGCAACATCTATAGAGCAACTCTACTGGCAGGTCTACATCTATAGATCAACATCTATAGAGCAACTCTACTGGCAGGTCTACATCTATAGAGCAGCTGTTCTGGCAGGTCTACATCTATAGAGCAACATCTACAGAGAGGTCTACATCTATAGAGCAACATCTATAGAGCAACTCTACTGGCAGGTCTACATCTATAGATCAACATCTATAGAGCAACTCTACTGGCAGGTCTACATCTATAGAGCAACTGTTCTAGCAGGTCTACATCTATAGAGCAGCTGTTCTGGCAGGTCTACATCTATAGAGCAGCTGTTCTGGCAGGTCTACATCTATAGACGAAGGTAAATAAAAAGATGGCTGACCTGTTGGAGGACGAGCTGAGGAGTAAAGACGCTTTGCTGGCCGTGTCCATGGAGGCGTCCCACAGTCAGTCCATGCAGATAGCGTCTGTCCAGCAGGACACTCTGGGACCCCTCCTGCCCGCGGCTGTCCTCTTGTTCCACACCAACCAGCGATCATGGACTGAGGTCGTAATCCAGGACAAGCGAAGACCCCCAGTCAGAGGGGACACGTCTCCACTCCTGCTCTCTAATCACTTCCAGGTTGACCTTGACCTTGTCTGCTGAGGCGGCGTCCCTCCAGCTGCTTCCTGGAGCTACTCAGGACCGCCCCGTGGCGGTCCCACGTCAGCAGGCTTCATCCACGACGTCGATATCTTCTGCCCGTCGGCGGCTGCTGAGGGAGGCTGTGCAGAGACATTCTGGGAGTCTCTGTTGCCCTGGTGGGACCCAGGGTCCGGGGACGGAGATAGGACCACCACCCGGAGCCCACAGAGCGCCACGCCGCCACACCAGGAAATGCTTCACCGCCACAGTGAGCGCAGGCCCATGCTTCCACCTGCTCCGGTTGTCCACTCTGTCCGTCCCCCTCCTGTATCATAGGAGACTCTTACACTGCTGGAATCCACTGCCGCAAACGCCACTACTCACTGTGTCCCTGGTGCCACTGTCCTGGTGATCCTGGAAACCCTCCCCGGACTGCTGCCCTGCCCCCCCGGCCACTATCACCACCATCCACGTTGGGTCAAACCATACTGCTCGCCAACAGTCCAAAGTCCTCTTTGGTCCAAAGTGACCAAAGAGGACTTTAAAAGTCTTTTTAACATTCTTAAATCCAGTGAGAAGTCTGGTTTTATCAGTGGTCCATTCTCAGCGCCGTGGCGCCGTGGCGCCGGGTGCCGGGCGCCGTGGCGCCGGGCGCCAGGCCGCAGCCTCAACATCTGGCCTCAGTCCGCCTGCAGAGTCCATGACTTTGTCTTTATCGACAATTTGAATCTGTTTTGGAACCGTCCGTTTTTAACGGTTTTAGTTAGTTTTAGTGCTTATATATATATATATATATATATATATATATATATATAAACGCCCCTGGCCAGCTCAGTAAGTAGAGCGTCAGACTCTCAGTCTGAAGGTAGAGGGTTCATGTCCCACGCCGGGCACCACCTTCCTGTGGGCTCTTAATGGGTCAATGTGAGCTGGGTGACGGTGCTCAGACTGACACCACCACCACCCGGGGATGGAGGGAGGGAGAAGATGGAGGGATGGAGGGAGGGAGGGATAGAGGGAGGGAGGGATGGAGGGAGGGAGAAGATGGAGGGATGGAGGGATGGAGGGATGGAGGGATATATAATTTTTTTTATCTCCTCCTGTCTGTGTAGAGCACATTGGCCAACGGTATTGTTTTAAAGTGCTCTATAAATAAAGCTGAGTTGAGTTGAGTATAGAGCAACATCTAATTAGAGCTCTACATCTATAGATCAACATCTATAGATCAACCAGGGGCGACTGGTCATTAGGGACAGGGGGGCTGAGCGCCACCTGGTGTCATCAGAAAGGACTGCATGCAAAGTAGGTTATTAATTCTTTAAGATTATCTACAGTATTTTCTTGTGTGTGTATAAAACTTCCTCTTCTAGAGTACATAGTTACTGTGAGTACTGTCCTCCCTGGTTCCTGCTCTCCTCTTGCTGCTCCAGGTTGTTTCCTCCTGATCCACACTGATGGTGCATTAGTGTAGCTCGCCCCTCTCTCACCATGCAGTGTGTATTACATTAGTGTAGCTCGCCCCTCTCTCACCATGCAGTGTGTGTTACATTAGTGTAGCTCGCCCCTCTCTCACCATGCAGTGTGTGTTACATTAGTGTAGCTCGCCCCTCTCTCACCATGCAGTGTGTGTTACATTAGTGTAGCTCGCCCCTCTCTCACCATGCAGTGTGTATTACATTAGTGTAGCTCGCCCCTCTCTCACCATGCAGTGTGTATTACATTAGTGTAGCTCGCCCCTCTCTCACCATGCAGTGTGTATTACATTAGTGTAGCTCGCCCCTCTCTCACCATGCAGTGTGTATTACATTAGTGTAGCTCGCCCCTCTCTCACCATGCAGTGTGTATTACATTAGTGTAGCTCGCCCCTCTCTCACCATGCAGTGTGTATTACATTAGTGTAGCTCGCCCCTCTCTCACCATGCAGTGTGTATTACATTAGTGTAGCTCGCCCCTCTCTCACCATGCAGTGTGTATTGTATTAGTGTAGCTCGCCCCTCTCTCACCATGCAGTGTGTATTACATTAGTGTAGCTCGCCCCTCTCTCACCATGCAGTGTGTATTACATTAGTGTAGCTCGCCCCTCTCTCACCA
The DNA here is from genome assembly GCF_963383615.2 of Lipophrys pholis. Classification (NCBI taxonomy): domain Eukaryota; kingdom Metazoa; phylum Chordata; class Actinopteri; order Blenniiformes; family Blenniidae; genus Lipophrys; species Lipophrys pholis. The sequence continues at coordinate 316,264 of NW_028292088.1, forward strand.
GTGTAGCTCGCCCCTCTCTCACCATGCAGTGTGTATTACATTAGTGTAGCTCGCCCCTCTCTCACCATGCAGTGTGTATTGCATTAGTGTAGCTCGCCCCTCTCTCACCAGTGTAACTCGCCCCTCTCTCACCAGTGTAGCTCGCCCCTCTCTCACCATGCAGTGTGTATTACATTAGTGTAACTCGCCCCTCTCTCACCATGCAGTGTGTATTACATTAGTGTAGCTCGCCCCTCTCTCAACAGTGTAGCTCGCCCCTCTCTCACCATGCAGTGTGTATTACATTAGTGTAGCTCGCCCCTCTCTCACCAGTGTAACTCGCCCCTCTCTCACCATGCAGTGTGTATTACATTAGTGTAGCTCGCCCCTCTCTCACCATGCAGTGTGTATTACATTAGTGTAGCTCGCCCCTCTCTCACCATGCAGTGTGTATTACATTAGTGTAGCTCGCCCCTCTCTCACCATGCAGTGTGTATTACATTAGTGTAGCTCGCCCCTCTCTCACCAGTGTAGCTCGCCCCTCTCTCACCATGCAGTGTGTATTACATTAGTGTAGCTCGCCCCTCTCTCACCATGCAGTGTGTATTACATTAGTGTAGCTCGCCCCTCTCTCACCAGTGTAACTCGCCCCTCTCTCACCATGCAGTGTGTATTACATTAGTGTAGCTCGCCCCTCTCTCACCATGCAGTGTGTATTACATTAGTGTAGCTCGCCCCTCTCTCACCAGTGTAGCTCGCCCCTCTCTCACCATGCAGTGTGTATTACATTAGTGTAGCTCGCCCCTCTCTCACCATGCAGTGTGTATTACATTAGTGTAGCTCGCCCCTCTCTCACCAGTGTAACTCGCCCCTCTCTCACCATGCAGTGTGTATTACATTAGTGTAGCTCGCCCCTCTCTCACCATGCAGTGTGTATTACATTAGTGTAGCTCGCCCCTCTCTCACCAGTGTAGCTCGCCCCTCTCTCACCATGCAGTGTGTATTACATTAGTGTAGCTCGCCCCTCTCTCACCATGCAGTGTGTATTACATTAGTGTAGCTCGCCCCTCTCTCACCATGCAGTGTGTATTACATTAGTGTAGCTCGCCCCTCTCTCACCATGCAGTGTGTATTGCATTAGTGTAGCTCGCCCCTCTCTCACCATGCAGGGTGTGTTACATTAGTGTAGCTCGCCCCTCTCTCACCATGCAGTGTGTATTGCATTAGTGTAGCTCGCCCCTCTCTCACCATGCAGTGTGTATTGCATTAGTGTAGCTCGCCCCTCTCTCACCATGCAGTGTGTATTGCATGCAGTAAAGTGTTCATGCTCAGGCTGTGGCTCCTTCATTCAGTTCACGTGATTTTGATGCCTAGTGGGGCTTGAAGCCCCGCCCACTAGCAACATCATTTAGATGCTCAGAGCTGATTGGCTGGCGCTGATAGAGGCGGAGCTTCACAGAACCGGAGAGAGTCGAACAAACAGTTAAGAATGTAAATGAATTAGGTCGGTTATTTGCGGTACGAGTTAGAAACTCTATCTTTAGGAGAGAAAGTTATAGATAGTCGTTGTAACCTGTGTGACACGGTGAGATTGTTAAAATGTGTTCCTCACCGTGTCACCGTGTAACCTGTGTGACACGGTGAGATTGTTAAAATGTGTTCCTCACCGTGTCACCGTGTAACCTGTGTGACACGGTGAGATTGTTAAAATGTGTTCCTCACCGTGTCACACAGGTGAGGAACACATTTTAACAATCTCATTCCTTTGTAGTTTTATATGGAAGCCAATGAGGCTGAAAAATCCATTCAAAATATTTTAACAGAAATACTTTCAGATTAAACTGCATTTTTTGACTCATAGATAAAAATTAATAATCAATCATCCTTTTCTGTGACTTATTGAAACAGAAAAAGAAAATGATGATTAAGATTTAATTCTGAAAAGACGCTCCAGCAAATAGTCTCCAACATTTTTATAAATTTAGAAATGTCAAATTTGAAAATCAAAATGCATTAACAGAAATACTTTTAATTTGAAGGATATGGCTGCTTCTTCTGACTCATGAATGAAATACTAATAGTTCATTAGAGCTGCAGCTTCATTTCCTGATTCAGGTTGAACTTGTTCTGACAGAAACTCAAAACAAAACCTAGAGAGTGGGCGTGGTCAGAGTCTCCACTGCTTCTCATAGTGCTGCACAGCTCAAACACCAGGGGGCGCAGGAGAGTGGGCGTGGTCAGAGTCTCCACTGCTACTCATAGTGCTGCACAGCTCAAACACCAGGGGGCGCAGGAGAGTGGGCGTGGTCAGAGTCTCCACTGCTTCTCATAGTGCTGCACAGCTCAAACAATCCTTCAATGCTTGTCTGGAGGAGCCCCGACTGTACCACCGCACGTTCAGCCACCGCAGTGGCCGCGGTACGTTCAACAACCGCCGTACGTTCAACAACCGCCGTACCTTCAACAACCACCGTACGTTCAACAACCACCGTACCTTCAACAACCACCGTACCTTCAACAACCACCGTACCTTCAACAACCACCGTACGTTCAACAACCGCCGTACGTTCAACAACCGCCGTACCTTCAACAACCACCGTACGTTCAACAACCACCGTACGTTCAACAACCACCGTACGTTCAACAACCGCCGTACCTTCAACAACCACCGTACGTTCAACAACCACCGTACGTTCAACAACCACCGTACCTTCAACGACCGCCGTACCTTCAACGACCGCCGTACCTTCAACGACCACCGTACCTTCAGTGACGACTGTACGTTCAGTGACGACTGTACGTTCAGTGACTGCACAACCTCACAGAACACCAGATCACTGAACAAGCACGGTTCCTTCGCTATGAGAGAACCTGACAAGACGCCTCTGCCACGCTGTTCCTCACGTTCCTGGTTCCACCGTTCAGAAGAGGGGCAGTCAGAGGAGGCAGAGCGGCAGTCAGAGGAGGCAGAGGGGCAGTCAGAGGAGGCAGAGGGGGAGTCAGAGGAGGCAGAGCGGCAGTCAGAGGAGGCAGAGGGGGAGTCAGAGGAGGCAGAGGGGGAGTCAGAGGAGGCAGAGGGGGAGTCAGAGCGGCAGTCAGAGGAGGCAGAGCGGCAGTCAGAGGAGGCAGAGCAGCAGTCAGAGGAGGCAGAGGGGCAGTCAGAGGAGGCAGAGCGGCAGTCAGAGGAGGCAGAGGGGGAGTCAGAGGAGGCAGAGCGGCTAAATGTTCAACCTGAATAAGAAAAAGAAAACAGTTTGGATGAAGTTTTAATACTTTTATTTATGAGACAAACTGAGCAGCCAGAACCTGAGAATGAAAAGTATTTCTACTAATACTTTTTCATTTTCAAGTTTGACATTTCAAAATGAATTTTAGTCTCTTTTTGCTGGAGCATCTTTTAGAATTAAAACTTAAACATCGTTTTCTTTTTCATGTTAATCAAGGCCCAGAATGAGCTTGTATCAGAACATTAAAATGCAGTTTTGATGATCCATTATTAAGTTTTGCAGTTTAATCTGAAAGTATTCTGAAGTATTTCTGTTAAAACATTTCAAATGGATTTTTGAGCCTCATTGGCTTCCATAGCTTTACTGGCTGAAATCCTATCATTGATATTTTACAACTGAAGCTTAGACAAGGATTAAGTGGCCACGCCCCCTGAGACTCATGCTTGGCCATGATTGGAGGAGCCCCTGCAGTGATGTAACTCTGCTCCACATGCTGCAGTGGGCCTAGAACTTTACATACTTGATCAAGCACTTCACCTGATCAATCCATAAACCAATATCCAGTCAGAGACAAAGCGCCACCTGCTGGCCACAGGAAAGATCTTTTGGTTTGTTTTGTTCTGAACTACTTTGCTGTATTAAATCAAATGTGGTGTTGTGAGTGTAAAATATGTTGATAATGATTCACTGTGAAAATAGTGACTTTCGGTGAAAGGAAGAGTCCGTGGTGGTTCTCTGAACTTTAATGTGTCGGGTCTGACAGAGGCACGGGTCCAGGCCCACACTGCTGCTCCGCTCAGAACCCTCCCACCGGGTCATTTCTGTTCTAATAATCATTAAGAGTGTCAACATTTGGTGGGAGAGACCAGAGGGTCGGCTAAGACCCAACGACAGACCTCGTCCTCTAGATTCCAGCTCAGTTTAACCGCAGACGGCTGCTCACTCATGTTTACATGCTGCTCTATCAGGAACAGTGCTGAGCTCTTCATATGACTTCTATCACACAGCGCCCCCCACTGGACACACCATGAACTACTGTTCTATAAAATCTTAATGTCTCAGTTATTTCATCCCTTGGGTCGGATGAAAAACCTCGTGTGGGTTGTTTTGGGTCCAGAGGCCAATGAGAGCACGTCCTGATGTTCTATGTTCTGTGTTCACAGTCCTGACCACAAGGTTCCACTTGAGTTCCTCACAGAGAGCTTGGACTGTTCTGAAGAGCCTGGAAGTTCTACGTGTGTGTGTGTGTGTGTGTGTGTGTGTGTGTGAGTGAAGAGTTCCGGGGTACCTTTACACCTGAACACTTCAGAGGTTAAACAAATATTCAATTCAAACAAACAACTTGTAATGAGCTTCATTCAGTGTGTTTGCAGCTTCAGCAGCAGGGAGTGTGTCACGCTCCCTGTTACCACGCCATGATTTGATTGGCTGGCCGTGGCGCTCTGAACCCTGCCATGAAGAGGAAGAGAGCGAGCTGTGGGAGGGCGGCCGAGCTGGAGCCTGAAGGACCACTCCGCCAGTTTGCTTCCCTCCAGATCACCGTGGCAACGATTCTACTTCACATCTATTTGAGGGAAATGGGCCACACATATCTGACCCCCTCACCCCGTCTCCACCGCAGCCATCCCCTGACCCCACACACACACACACACACACACACACACACACACACACACACACACACACACACACACACACACACACACACACACACACACACACACACACACACACACACACACACACACACACACACACACACACACACACACACACACACACACACACACACACACACTCCCTTGGCCTGTGCGGGTGGAGTGGCTCTCTGCCTCCACTCCTGGAGGAATAATACACTCACTGTATAAATGTATTCTGGTGACTGAATGAGTGGCTGTTTAGTTTCATGTCCCACTTGGTGAATCAGTGGCGGGGGTGTTCAGCGGCGGGGTGTTCAGCGGCGGGGTGTTCAGCGGCGGGGGTGTTCAGCGGCGGGGTGTTCAGCGGCGGGGGTGTTCAGCGGCGGGGGTGTTCAGCGGCGGGGGTGTTCAGCGGCGGGGGTGTTCAGCGGCGGGGGTGTTCAGCGGCGGGGGTCTTCAGCGGCGGGGGTGTTCAGCGGCGGGGTGTTCAGCGGCGGGGGTCTTCAGCGGCGGGGGTGTTCAGCGGCGGGGGTGTTCGAGGGGAACCACAAAGAAGAAAGTCTATTTTCTGTCTCTAACTGATTCCGTTAGAAGAGCTCAGATCACAGACGGAGCTGCAGACCCCTCTGACACGGAGACACTGAGGACACAATGCAGACTCACCACACACAGTGACTCATCATTAACACCTTCACACTGCTTCACACACAAACGTCCACACGTCTCCCGCTGAGGGACACATCAGGACACTGGACCTCCTGCTTCACTGGGGATCCTCTGGGTTCTCAGCAGCAGCGAGAACCCAGAGGATTAACCCTGGTTAATCCAGCTTCTGCTCCACAGTTGGACCGAGAGTCTCAGGTTGGACGTCCCGAGATGAAGTCAGTTTATACACATTGTACTGCATTACTTCAAACACAACACGTCTGCTGAAGTTTTTATTCAGAGAATTACTGACGCTTCTTTAAAGGTGGAATTTCATGAAAGAGTAAGACTTCATCCAGAACGACCACTTCACCTTGAGAGGACAGGAAACCGTCCTCTAGACAGAGGACAGGAAACCGTCCTCCAGACAGAGGACAGGAAACCGTCCTCCAGACAGAGGACAGGAAACCGTCCTCCAGACAGAGGACAGGAAACCGTCCTCTAGACAGAGGACAGGAAACCGTCCTCTAGACAGAGGACAGGAAACCGTCCTCCAGACAGAGGACAGGAAACCGTCCTCCAGACAGAGGACAGGAAACCGTCCTCCAGACAGAGGACAGGAAACCGTCCTCCAGACAGAGGACAGGAAACCGTCCTCCAGACAGAGGACAGGAAACCGTCCTCCAGACAGAGGACAGGAAACCGTCCTCTAGACAGACGACAGGAAACCGTCCTCTGTCTTTACAACATTATTATTTTATATAAAGTCTAGATCTACAGCCTGGGGACAATAAAGGATCAGAGCAGTGGGATACAGAGGACACATAGAATGTAAATATTGGGGTGTGATTGCTCTGTCTGTTTATTGTCCGTCGCTCTGTCGCTCTGCCGCTCTGTCGCTCTGTTTTCAGACCAAATGCTGCAGGAGCTTTTCTTGTCCTCGTCCTCACACCGGAGTCCTCGCACCACAGGAGGTCTCCGGGTTGAGAGCTGAGGATTCTCACTGTTCTTCCCCTCCTCTGTTGGCAGGATGTTTCTATTCTTCACAGCCGCTCTGGTTTTAACACTCACAATCATCTCACCATCATCTCACAACCATCTCACAATCATCTCACAATCATCTCACAATCATCTCACAATCATCTCACCATCATCTCACAACCATCTCACAATCATCTCACAACCATCTCACAACCATCTCACAATCATCTCACAATCATCTCACCATGTATACTTAAATATCCTCTCAATGAACACTTTAAAGATTGTATAAATATTCTTAAGAACTGTTGTAGTGAAAAGCAAACTAAACGTGAGTCAATATGACTTGTGGGTATATTTAAAGATAAATACTAGTACTCACTAAGCTTGGCTGCTTGGTAAGATTATCCTGTAAATGATAATCCCAGTGAGATTGTTAGTCTTAATGAGATCAAATAAAAGAGCATCAGTTCGCTGCTCTATCTGGTGCTTTGCTAAAGGAGGGAGGCTTTTACACTTTTATTTCAAATACCACAAAAAGTTACTTTTGCTTTTCGACTGTCCCAGAGCGCCTCACATAATCCATTCACTCACACATCAGTGGAGGCCGCTGCCTTGAGGAGCTCCGTTAATCCAGTGTCTTGCTCAATGACACTTCAGCATTGAGGAGATGAGAATCAAACCTGCAACCTTCCTTTTGGGAGAAAACCACTCGCCCAACCGAGCCACAGCTGCAGTTTGGGAAGAAATATGAAGAACCACAGTGAAGTACTATTCTATTCTATTCTATTCACACACACACACACACACACACACACACACACACACACACACACACACACACACACACACACACACACACACACACACACACACACACACACACACACACACACACACACACACACACACACACACACACACTGGTCTGATGAACTTGCAGGGTGAGTGTCAGTGTGAGTTGCGGCCACTGGGTGGCAGTGTTGCCTCATAGAGATTGAAAGTTATTCTCTACTCATGCTGTGTATTTTCTCGGGAGTTATATTTGAGTGTGCAGTGACGACCTTTGACCTCAGGAAGCGTCCCTGGTGATGTGTGCTGCTCTCCTGGTGACCCTGGTTGTGTAAATGTTGTGGAATGAGACGTGTTGAACAGGTTTGTTTGTTTGTTTTTAAACTTTATATTCATTAGAATTTACTAGTTTTTCATGATCACAGTCAAACACAAATACATGTACCTCCAAAACAACAGGGACAATACTTTTTGCTGGTATTGTTTATATTTTCTAGAGTGGGGGAGCGCTCTTCCTGTCATTGTGAAGCAGAGGTGAAGCACTAGTGTTGGCTTGTTCACCACTAGTAGGGAGCGTGAACTGGGTTAGACGGTGGTGAGGCGGTGGTGAGACGGTGGTGAGACAGTGGTGAGACGGTGGTGAGACAGTGGTGAGACGTTGGTGAGACGGTGGTTAGACGGTGGTGAGACAGTAGTGAGACAGTGGTGAGACGGTAGTGAGGCGGTGGAGAGACAGTGGTGAGACAGTGGTGACATGGTGGTGAGACGGTGGTGAGACAGTGGTGAGACAGTGGTGAGACAGTGGTGAGACGGTGGTGAGACGGTGGTGAGACGGTGGTTAGACGGTGGTGAGACCGTGGTGAGACATTGGTGACACGGTAGTGAGACGGTGGTGAGACAGTGGTGAGACGGTGGTGAGACAGTGGTGAGACAGTATTGAGGCGGTGGTGAGACAGTGGTGAGACGATAGTGAGACGGTGGTGAGACAGTGGTGAGACGGTAGTGAGGCAGTTGTGAGACAGTGGTGACATGGTGGTGAGACGGTGGTGAGACAGTGGTGAGACGGTGGTGAGGCGGTGGTGAGGCGGTGGTGAGACAGTGGTGAGACAGTGGTGAAACGGTGGTGAGACAGTGGTGACACGGTAGTGAGACGGTGTTTAGACGGTGGTGAGGCGGTGGTGAGACAGTATTGAGGCGGTGGTGAGACAGTGGTGAGACAGTGGTGAGACGGTGGTGAGACAGTGGTGAGACAGTGGTGAGACGGTGGTGAGACGATGGTGAGACGGTGGTGAGACAGTGGTGAGACGGTAGTGAGGCGGTGGTGAGACAGTGGTGAGACGGTGGTGAGACGGTGGTTAGACGGTGGTGAGACAGTAGTGAGACAGTGGTGAGACGGTGGAGAGACAATGGTGAGACAGTGGTGACATGGTGGTGAGACGGTGGTGAGACGGTGGTGAGACAGTGGTGAGACGGTGGTGAGACGGTGGTGAGACAGTGGTGAGACGGTAGTGAGGCGGTGGTGAGACGGTGGTGAGACAGTGTTGACATGTGGTGAGACGGTGGTGAGACGGTGGTGAGACGGTGGTGAGGCGGTGGTGAGACAGTGGTGAGACAGTGGTGAGACGGTAGTGAGGCGGTGGTGAGACAGTGTTGACATGTGGTGAGACGGTGGTGAGACGGTAGTGAGGCGGTGGTGAGACAGTGTTGACATGTGGTGAGACGGTGGTGAGACAGTGGTGAGACAGTGGTGAGAGGGTAGTGAGACGGTGGTGAGGCGGTGGTGAGACAGTGGTGAGGCGGTGGTGAGACAGTGGTGAGACGGTGGTGAGACGTGGTGAGACAGTGGTGAGACGGTGGTGAGACGGTGGTGAGACAGGTTAGTTTTACCCTCCTGATGAGGGGTTGTTGCTCTAGTCCTCCTGCTCTAACGTTCTGCTCTCCAGCGTCGGACGGTTCTTCATCCTATGTTCTGTCTTCATGGTTGTAATGCAACAGAAGATATTCTGTTATTAGTGGAACCGTCGGTCCAGAAGCATCAATCCAGTGTTCCTGGAACACGTATACACGCTAAAGTACTGTGTGTATACGTGTTCCTGGAACATGTATACATGCTAAAGTACTGTGTGTATTTATGCAGACATAACAGACATTCTTTATCTGATCGTGTTTTTTTCCGGAGGTTGGTTCAAGGGAAGTCCTCCATTCATGCCAGTGTGAGAACGTTCCCTGTTCCCTGTTCTGTATTCCTGCCACGGTTCTGATCCACTGATCCATTGCTGGGTTCCTGTCGGCGCTCTCCTTCTTATACTTTGGATTTTAGCTGCCAACGCTTTAATGGTGGATGGCATGTGTCTGGGTATCCACTCTGAGCACTACTGGGAGCACTATCGTCAGGTGTGAACGCAGTGGCTGCTCACCTGGATCACACCTGTTCAGAAGGTCACATGGCTTATAAAGGAATCGAACTACAGCAGCTTTTCCATGAGTTCACTACCCAAAGACCAAACTGCTGCTGTTCATGAGATATGAGAGTCAGGGGACGGTGAGACCAGTTGTGGTTGGTTGGTTGGTTGATGGTGGGAGGGTAGGACACACCTGGACAGGAGAGGACCGGACACACCTGGACAGGAGAGGACCGGACACACCTGGACAGGAGAGGATAGGACACACCTGGACAGGAGAGGACCGGACACACCTGGACAGGAGAGGATAGGACACACCTGGACAGGAGAGGACCGGACACACCTGGACCAGAGGGCAGGACACACCTGGACAGGAGAGGATAGGACACACCTGGACGGGAGAGAGCAGGACACACCTGGACGTGAGAGGACAGGACACACCTGGACAGGAGAGGACCGGACACACCTGGACAGGAGAGAGCAGGACACACCTGGACGGGAGAGAACAGGACACACCTGGACGGGAGAGAGCAGGACACACCTGGACAGGAGAGGATAGGACACACCTGGACAGGAGAGAGCAGGACACACCTGGACAGGAGAGAGCAGGACACACCTGGACAGGAGAAGGCAGGACACACCTGGACGGGAGAGAGCAGGACACACCTGGACAGGAGAGGACCGGACACACCTGGACGGGAGAGAGCAGGACCCACCTGGACGTGAGAGGACAGGACACACCTGGACAGGTCGCCAGTCCATCAGCAGTCCTTCACACCTCAGGGCAGTTTAGCACCACCAACTCAGCTGACGTGTTTTTGAACACTGGAGTCCCTGCAGGAAAGCCGGGGGACACGGGGACAACATGCATCCCAGGTGGTGTATGAACTCTTGCTGTGAGGTGAGAGCAGGAAGCACAGCGCCACACTGTGGCCCCACACAGTATGTGCATGCAGATATTAGAGTTAGTTAGTTTGATCTCGTGATGATGAGTCAGCTGACTGAACATCTTCATCATCTGAAGCTGGATGAAGGTTTCTGCCCTATGGAGCTTTCTGTCCCTAAAGTCCTCATGAGTATGAAACTGTTGGTACAGATAGTAATCCCTGAGTCTTTACTAGTTAACTGTACTGATTAATACACATAATCCTTCAAAATAAAATAACATCTCAGATAATCCAACTGTTAATGCTGAAGAATCCTCTTCATCCTGTGTGGCTGCTCAGCACAGGTGAATCCTCCCTGTTACAGTAATGTGATTACTGAGAGGGTTGTCCTCAGTGTTACAGTAATGTGATTACTGAGAGGGTTGTCCTCCCTGTTACAGTAATGTGATTACAGAGAGGGTTGTCCTCCCTGTTACAGTAATGTGATTACTGAGAGGGTTGTCCTCCCTGTTACAGTAATGTGATTACTGAGAGGGTTGTCCTCACTGTTACAGTAATGTGATTACTGAGAGGGTTGTCCTCCCTGTTACAGTAATGTGATTACTGAGAGGGTTGTCCTCAGTGTTACAGTAATGTGATTACTGAGAGGGTTGTCCTCACTGTTACAGTAATGTGATTACTGAGAGGGTTGTCCTCCCTGTTACAGTAATGTGATTACTGAGAGGGTTGTCCTCCCTGTTACAGTAATGTGATTACTGAGAGGGTTGTCCTCAGTGTTACAGTAATGTGATTACTGAGAGGGTTGTCCTCAGTGTTACAGTAATGTGATTACTGAGAGGGTTGTCCTCCCTGTTACAGTAATGTGATTACAGAGAGGGTTGTCCTCACTGTTACAGTAATGTGAGAGAGTTGTCCTCACTGTTACAGTAATGTGATTACTGAGAGGGTTGTCCTCACAGTAATGTGATTACTGAGAGGGTTGTCCTCACAGTTATGTGATTACTGAGAGGGTTGTCCTCCCTGTTACAGTAATGTGATTACAGAGAGGGTTGTCCTCCCTGTTACAGTAATGTGATTACTGAGAGGGTTGTCCTCACTGTTACAGTAATGTGATTACTGAGAGAGTTGTCCTCAGTGTTACAGTAATGTGATTACTGAGAGAGTTGTCCTCAGTGTTACAGTAATGTGATTACTGAGAGGGTTGTCCTCAGTGTTACAGTAATGTGATTACTGAGAGGGTTGTCCTCACTGTTACAGTAATGTGAGAGGGTTGTCCTCAGTGTTACAGTAATGTGATTACTGAGAGGGTTGTCCTCACAGTAATGTGATTACTGAGAGGGTTGTCCTCCCTGTTACAGTAATGTGATTACTGAGAGGGTTGTCCTCAGTGTTACAGTAATGTGATTACTGAGAGAGTTGTCCTCAGTGTTACAGTAATGTGATTACTGAGAGAGTTGTCCTCAGTGTTACAGTAATGTGATTACTGAGAGGGTTGTCCTCAGTGTTACAGTAATGTGATTACTGAGAGGGTTGTCCTCACTGTTACAGTAATGTGAGAGGGTTGTCCTCAGTGTTACAGTAATGTGATTACTGAGAGGGTTGTCCTCACAGTAATGTGATTACTGAGAGGGTTGTCCTCCCTGTTACAGTAATGTGATTACTGAGAGGGTTGTCCTCACAGTAATGTGATTACTGAGAGGGTTGTCCTCACTGTTACAGTAATGTGAGAGGGTTGTCCTCCCTGTTACAGTAATGTGATTACTGAGAGGGTTGTCCTCACTGTTACAGTAATGTGATTACTGAGAGGGTTGTCCTCCCTGTTACAGTAATGTGATTAATGAGAGGGTTGTCCTCAGTGTTACAGTAATGTGATTACTGAGAGGGTTGTCCTCCCTGTTACAGTAATGTGATTACTGAGAGGGTTGTCCTCCCTGTTACAGTAATGTGATTACTGAGAGGGTTGTCCTCACTGTTACAGTAATGTGAGAGGGTTGTCCTCCCTGCCTGTTAGAGAAGAGAGACAGGAGAGACAGGAGAGACAGGAGAGACATCCTGACTCACATGTCTGCAGCTGAATGAACCTTAGAAACACATGGTGGAGACAGAAGGTCAAAGGGAGGACAAAGGGCGCAAAAGACTATTTGAAATACACAGAGTTTTTTTTATTGTGACAGTCTGACAGTGAATACCTGGCATTGATCAAAGTACATCCAGTACTGTGAGAAAACTGCAGTAAAGTAACTAGATATGAAACAAAAAGGCATCAACAATCCAGAACTCATAAGAAGGAGGTGTCCACCGGGTGTCCACCGGGTGTCCACCGGGTGTCCACCGGGGCTGAGGTGAGTAACTACAAGCTCAGTCAGAGTAACTGCTAAATCTTCTGCATTACAGTATTAGATAGTATTAATCAGAAGCTTGTACATGAAGCGAGCTGGCTAGACTGCTGAGTGACTCCAGAGAAACACTCCACATGTCTTCATATTGTTCCTCCAACGCTGGAGATAAGAAGCTGCTACATAACGGCACCCGCTGCATCGTATAATACTGCACAAAATACTTTACAGGTGTCTAACTGAGGACACCAGGAAGTCCCTCCACCCATCGTCCACAGAGCTCAGAGGGTGTGAAAGCAGTCACGAGGCTATTCCTCGGGGCGGAGCGCAGCCCGCCTGTAGCACCACCGATGACCACCGGGGGCTCCCCTCCAAGCTGGTGTTAGTAGCCGTCATCTTGTTTAGTCATTCCTATGTGACACATGCGAGACGTGCATTGCAGAGCGTGCTGAAGACAGACAGAAGCTGTCCAGCTTTGTACAGAGGCGCTGGGACACCAGGACCAAAGTCCACATCAGAGAAAATGTCTTGAAAAGTTTCTTCAACCACACTGCAGCAGAACTGTGACTCATGTTCACTATGGTTCTGACCTGTGGGGGCTGTTCACTATGGTTCTGACCTGTGGGGGCTGTTCACCATGGCTCTGACCTGTGGGGGCTTTTCATCATGGTTCTGGCCTGTGGGGGCTGTTCACCATGGATCTGACCTGTGGGGGCTTTTCATCATGGCTCTGACCTGTGGGGGCTTTTTATCATGGATCTGACCTGTGGGGGCTGTTCACCATGGCTCTGGCCTGTGGGGGCTGTTCACCATGGCTCTGACCTGTGGGAGCTTTTTATCATGGATCTGACCTGTGGGGGCTGTTCACCATGGCTCTGACCTGTGGGGGCTTTTTATCATGGCTCTGGCCTGTGGGGGCTGTTCACCATGGCTCTGACCTGTGGGAGCTTTTTATCATGGCTCTGGCCTGTGGGGGCTGTTCACCATGGCTCTGGCCTGTGGGGGCTGTTCATCATGGATCTGACCTGTGGGGGCTTTTCACCATAGCTCTGACCTGTGGGGGCTTTTCACCATCGCTCTGACCTGTGGGGGCTGTTGACCATGGCTCTGGCCTGTGGGGGCTTTTCATCATGGTTCTGACCTGTGGGGGCTGTTCACCATGGATCTGACCTGTGGGGGCTTTTCATCATGGCTCTGACCTGTGGGGGCTTTTTATCATGGATCTGACCTGTGGGGGCTGTTCACCATGGCTCTGGCCTGTGGGGGCTGTTCACCATGGCTCTGACCTGTGGGGGCTTTTCATCATGGTTCTGGCCTGTGGGGGCTGTTCACCATGGATCTGACCTGTGGGGGCTTTTCATCATGGCTCTGACCTGTGGGGGCTTTTTATCATGGATCTGACCTGTGGGGGCTGTTCACCATGGCTCTGGCCTGTGGGGGCTGTTCACCATGGCTCTGACCTGTGGGAGCTTTTTATCATGGATCTGACCTGTGGGGGCTGTTCACCATGGCTCTGACCTGTGGGGGCTTTTTATCATGGCTCTGGCCTGTGGGGGCTGTTCACCATGGCTCTGACCTGTGGGAGCTTTTTATCATGGCTCTGGCCTGTGGGGGCTGTTCACCATGGCTCTGGCCTGTGGGGGCTGTTCATCATGGATCTGACCTGTGGGGGCTTTTCACCATAGCTCTGACCTGTGGGGGCTTTTCACCATCGCTCTGACCTGTGGGGGCTGTTGACCATGGCTCTGGCCTGTGGGGGCTTTTCATCATGGTTCTGACCTGTGGGGGCTGTTCACCATGGATCTGGCCTGTGGGGGCTTTTCATCATGGTTCTGACCTGTGGGGGCTGTTCACCATGGATCTGGCCTGTGGGGGCTTTTCATCATGTTTCTGACCTGTGGGGGCTGTTCATCATGGCTCTGGCCTGTGGGAGCTTTTTATCATGTTTCTGACCTGTGGGGGCTGTTCACCATGTTTCTGGCCTGTGGGGGCTGTTCATCATGAATCTGACCTGTGGGGGCTGTTCATCATGGTTCTGGCCTGTGGGGGCTGTTCATCATGGATCTGGCCTGTGGGGGCTGTTCATCATGGCTCATGGAAGTGGGGGCACATTGACACTGTGCAGGAATGCAGCCCCCCAGGACCAGGACCAGGACGGCCCAGCCCTGCTTCCCAGAGCAGAGCCACCTCCCCCCTCCCAGCCTAGGGGGACGTACGTCTTTATGTGGGTTTACTTTGCAAACAAAGAGCAGTTCTCCTGGTGGAGCTCCAACAGGAGAACTGCTCTTTGTTTACTGAGGAACCCTGGACTGTGTGATGCCCCTGGTCCAGACCATAGAGGGAGATCTTCATCAGAGCCATAACATTAGGACCACGTGCTTCTCTTCTTCAGCACCAACAGAGACCTGGAGGTCTGCTCTGGGGTGTGACAGATTGTGTTCCTTCCCTGGAGGTGTAGAGGTGGAGCCACCAAGCCCTCATGAGTTCACCACCTTCTGTTCCGAGGACACTGACCACTGCAGAGCGGCAACACCCTAGAGGAGCTGCGGTTTGATCCACGTTGAACTCATTCAAGCCCTGAAACTTCTGCTTCTAACCCACGTTAGAGAAGCCGTCACCTGGTCCTAATGTTATGGCTGACAGGGGCTACTCTGCATTTCTTCATGTGTTGCTGAACGTTGTGTTAAATGGCAGCAGAGGCTGGTGAGTGGGGGTCACTATTAACCCTTCACACACGGGCTTAAAGCTCCGGGTCTCCAAGGTGTTTGACATCAGCTTTAATCCACACGGGGCAGACTGCAGATTATCTCCTGGATTATTATTGCTGATTGGGCCTCATTTCTTCAAGAAACTTCTTTCTTCAGTGGCTCAGGAAGGGAAGGGATGAGGAATGAATAAAAGAAGGGAGACATTCAGGGTCTGCTTCAGTGAAATGCTTCTCAAGGGCGGAGGAAGCAGAGGAAGAGGAGGAAGAGGAGGAAGAGGAGGAAGAGGAGGAAGAGGAGGAAGAGTGAGGCCACGCAGCAGCTGCTGCTCATGCTACAGCTGAAGAAAGATGCAGGAGATGATCTGTGAGGGTCATGTTCGCACACACACACACACACACACACACACACACACACACACACACACACACACACACACACACACACACACACACACACACACACACACACACACACACACACACACACACACACACACACACACACACACACACACACTCTTGGCTAAAGCTGCTGAAACGATACTAAAAATCTGTACAATATTTAAATAGTGTATTTACAGAAACACACACCTCCACTGTATCGAGCACTTTCTCAGACTCCGCCCTCCGCCCCCCCCCCCCCCCCCCCCCCCACCGCTGGACAGGATAAAGCAAAAGGCTAAGAGCAGCCCACTTCATGCCTCTTCTCACTTCTCTGGTTAAGCTTGCAGCATATTTCACATTGGTGGATTGAGAAGTGACTGGATGACATTGAGAGGACCATACCGGGGTTTCACCATCACCCCCCCTCCTCCCCCCCCCCACCACCACCACCACGTATCCCAGAGCTCCAACATCAGCAGTACAAAGTCAACCCGTAGATCAACATGTAGAACAGATCCCCTTCAGATCCTGTTTGTTGCATGCTGAGCTGCGCTGACTGACGTGGGCAGGATTCCAGGGAAGAAAGAAGTGACTGATGAGTCATGATAGAGTCACAACGATGGTGATTAAGTGATTAAATAAAGTGATCGACAGCCTGAATTATTTCATTTGTGATCACTAGACCGAAGTCAGACACAAAAATCAAGAAAGTTCCTTAAACACAACAAACCCTGCTGGAGGAGGAGCAGGAAGAAAAGTCCTGATGGAACTTAGAGGAAGAGGAACTGTTCATCTTCATTTAGTTGATCTCATAAGACCGAGAGCCAAAGAGAAGCCTTGTTACTGATCACAAATCATATTGTTATTAAAACTCCACATTACTGCATGCTTATCTAATGAGTGCAGCCTTAGTTACTTCCTGTTCTCACAGTGAGATTAATGTAGAAACTGTCTAGAACATAAAGTTCCACTCGAGGAGAACAAACTCTCAGAGCTGCAAAGCCAATCAAGAATTCAACCTCATCTATCAGGTCATTCCTGGAATGAAGAGCCCAGCTGGTTAGGGTTAGGTTAGGTTAGGGTTAGGGTTACCCTAACCCAAGCAGAAGTCAGTAAAGGAGGAGTGATGGTCAGGGATGGTCCTCCAGCCGGAGACATGCTGAGCTGGGATGGAGGAACCATGTAACCCTCTCTTCAGACATGTGGGACCCACAACGCCGTGCAGAGCACACCAAGAGTGAATGAAGTGAAACCTGGACGGCCCACGGCGGCCTGCTGCTGAAACATGAAGCCACCAGCGGAGCATGTCTGTCCTGAACTCTGACAGGACCAGACTGAAGCTTTTCCCTTCATAGAGACACGATAGAAGCTGAGGAGTGATGAAGCATGAAGCTGCCAGGAGCTCTGAGCAGAGAGGAACCTTCCTAAGGGGGACTTGGGTTTGAGCTGGGGTCCTGGGGTCCTGGGGTCCTGGAGGTCTGTCCCTGCTGCAACACGCCTGATGACAAGGATGAGGTCCCGGGGGACGTTCCCAGGACATATTGATGACTGATCATCAGATTCAGGTGTGTTGGAGCAGCGAAGAGACATTGGGGACAGGAGACCAGAGGGAGAGCTACAGGACCAGGTCTTTAAAGCACTGGTCTGGACTGAAGACAGGGAGAAGAGACATCAAACTCTCTGAAGGACATTCCTCTTCGTCCTCCCAGAACCTGGTTCTACTGTCAAATGTCTGTTTTCAATGTGAACCGTCACCTTCAATGTCTCCCACCAAATTCTACTAATGTGAAGATTCACTCTCATGTGTGTGTGTGTGTGTGTGTGTGTGTGTGTGTGTGTGTGTGTGTGTGTGTGAGAGACTCTCTCCTCTGTTTAATGGCTCAGGAAGTCGATGCTGGCTTTGACGGTGCGTCCGGTGGACACGTCCACGGCCATGGCGCGGATCTCAGTGTCCCCGAACTGCATGAGCGTCTGGATCTCGCGGCGCGGCGCCGTGCTCTCCGTCCCGCTCACGTCCAGGCGGAGAGTCCCACACTTCCTGACGCTGGCCTCGCTGATGAAGCTGACGCTCTCCTTCTCCGAGCAGTACACGTGGATGACGATGACCTGTTGGGACGGCTTGGCCGGGGTGTAGCTCCGCTTCACCAGCTCGCCCAGCGCCACCGACTTGTCCGCCGCGATGAACACATCGAAGACGTCGGTGCACCAGCGCGTGCCGTCTTTCACCAGCAGCTTGTCAGGGGGGTGCTTGCCCTCCACGAAGCGGTTGAGGACGCCCACCCCGTAGGTGAGGGGCGAGCGGCGGACCTTGATGACGCTGGGGTCCAGGCCGAACAGCACGGCGCCCTTCAGGATGGTCAGGCCCACGTCGTGGGGGATGATGATGCGGCTGCGCCCCTGCAGCATGTTCTGCACGGCGTGCTGCAGCAAAGAAGACTCGGCAAATCCTCCAACCAGGAACAGGAACTTAATGTCACAGACCTCCGGCTTCTCGAAGAGCTCAGCTGGAAGAGGAAACCGAGAATGAAGGGTCAGACTGAAGACTGTGAGGTCTTGGGTTTAAAACCTGTCAATCATTGTGATTGACAGGTGAAAGGTGTTTGGTACAGTAACATCCTGAAATACAACAACTTCAAAGCTCACTTCTCTTTGTAAGTGTGAGATCAAAGACTTAGTGCATTCTGAAAACGTTCTGAGGCTTCGTTTACACGAGAACAAACACGAGTGTAAACACAGAACTTCCTTCACTCTTGGGAGTTCTGTTTTTCTTACGGGTTCCCAGGGTGGAACTTCTCTTTCACGTCACGTTTCCCCCCGCAGAGCCGGCCCGAGGCGACAGAGCGCCGTTACTGCACATGCTCACTTCCACCGTGGTAAATAGTTCCTTCTGCTCATGCACAAGTAACAGACATGGCGACGCCTGCAGTGGCGTGACTCTCAGTCCGTGTTCTTTTCAGTTTTAACGTCCATATTAGGGTTAGGGTTATAGTTAGGGTTAGGGTTATAGTTAGGGTTATAGTTAGGGTTAGGGTTATAGTTAGGGTTATAGTTATAGTTAGGGTTATAGTTAGGGTTATAGTTAGGGTTAGGGTTATAGTTAGGGTTATAGTTATAGTTAGGGTTATAGTTAGGGTTAGGGTTATAGTTAGGGTTATAGTTGGGGTTATCGGTTAAAGTTAGAGTTAGGGTTATAGTTAGGGTTATAGTTGTGGTCATCGGTTAAAGTTAGAGTTAGGGTTATGGTTAGAGTTATAGTTAGGGTTATAGTTAGGGTTATGGTTAGGGTTATAGTTAGGGTTATAGTTGGGGTTAGGGTTATAGTTAGGGTTATAGTTAGGGTTATGGTTAGGGTTATGGTTATAGTTAGGGTTATAGTTGGGGTTATCGGTTAAAGTTAGGGTTATAGTTGGGGTTAGGGTTATAGTTAGGGTTAGGGTTATAGTTAGGGTTATGGTTATAGTTAGGGTTATAGTTAGGGTTATGGTTATAGTTAGGGTTATAGTTGGGGTTATCGGTTAAAGTTAGAGTTAGGGTTATAGTTAGGGTTATGGTTAGGGTTATAGTTAGGGTTATGATTAGGGTTATAGTTAGGGTTATGGTTAGAGTTATAGTTAGGGTTATAGTTTGGGTTATAGTTGGGGTTATAGTTGGGACTGTCCCTTGGTTCTGTCTATACCAGGAGTGTGAAAGTCATTTCCACGAGGGCCACATCAGTATAATACCTGCCCTCATAGGGCCACATGGAACTGTAGGACAGTAAACATGTAACTAAGACAGTAAACATGTAACTAAGACGGTCTAAATGTAACTAAGATGGTATAAAATTAACTAAGACAGTAAACATGTAAATAAGATGGTATAAATGTAACTAAGATGGAATAAATGTAACTAAGACAGTAAACATGTAACTAAGATGGTATAAATGAAACTAAGATGGTATAAATGTAACTAAGACAGTATAATGTAACTAAGATGGTATAAATGTAACTAAGATGGTATAAATGTAACTAAACGTAAACAAATACATGTAAAATAAATGTAACCACTCCTCAGTATTAAATAACTCTTACTTTATTACTTATTCTAATTAGAAATATTACCTAGATATAAAAACTATATTTGCTGGTTGTTCTGGTCCTTCTAACTCTGTCATACTAACTTCCGTACTTGGTGTCAAAATGTGGACTTACATTTTACTCTTTGACAACCGACACGCCTCAGAACACTAAAGACAGACATGTCTAACCCTAACCCTAACCCTAACCCTAAAGACAGACATGTCTAACCCTAACCCTAAAGACAGACATGTCTAACCCTAACCCTACGCCTCAGAACACTAAAGACAGACATGTCTAACCCTAACCCTATCCCTAACCCTAAAGACAGACATGTCTAACCCTAACCCTAACCCTAAAGACAGACATGTCTAACCCTAACCCTAAAGACAGACATGTCTAACCCTAACCCTAACCCAGACATGTCTAACCCTAACCCTAACCCTAAAGACAGACATGTCTAACCCTAACCCTAAAGACAGACATGTCTAACCCTAACCCTAACCCTAACCCTAACCCTAACCCCTAACCCTAACCCTAACCCTAACCCTCCCTTCGTTCATCAAACATCCTTTCATCTAATCAAGTTTCCTCTTCCTGGACATTTTGGGGTCGTTTATATTTCTTTATTCTACTTGTTGAAAACTGCATTGATGTTTATACACTGCAATCTTCAGGGTAATATAATATTCATTTATATATTCATTTGATCGGGACAACACACACACGGCGTGCAGTTTCTCACGGGGAATGTCCTCCGTCAGGTGGAACACGGGTCGGTGCAGAACTACTTGTGTGTCAACAAAGGCACATGTGATTACCGTATTTTATAGAATAGTTGAACCTGTGCTCACATGTTCTAAAGATAGACGCGCACCCTGTGGCTTGCACTCGTGCACTGCGTGTCTATTAGGAACAGTACAGTATTTATTTGAAGGCGATCAGACCTTTAAGAACTCGCAGGCCACATAAAATAAGGTGGCGGGCCACATTTGGCCCACGGGCCTTGAGTTTGACACGTGGTCTATACGAATGTCGGGTTCTCTCTATTTTGTTAACATTTATAGATTATTGTCATCATTTCAAACATGTGAACGTGAAGTTGTTGTGTAGACGGGTCCTAATGCAAATAATCTGAATTGACAAAAGATCAATTTAAAAACCTCTTTGCCTTCTCAGATTGTTGCTTTTAAGACATTTAGCAGAAGCTTTAAATGCTGCCAACTACCAAGCGATACCATGAAAACTACTCAGAAGGATGTAGTACATATGCCAGGCCTGTAGGTGGTGATGTCACTCTGCCACAGAAATAAACCAAAAATGAAGAAATCGTCAAATCCACCATCTGGGCTCATTAAAGCGACTAGCATCAGTAGCTTCTGCAGCTCCACCTGAAGCAGGTGTTAACCCTAACCCTAACCCTTATAGGTTGAGAGGTGGGGCCATGACTTCATCGTTAGGGTTATTGACCCCAACCCTAGGATTGGGGTCAATAACTAACCCTAACCCTAACCCCTAACCTAACCCTAACCCTAACGCTAACCCTAACCCTAACCCCAACCCTAACCCGAACCCTAACTCTAACCCCAACCCTAACTCTAACCCCAACCCCAACCCTAACCCTAACATCATCGTTATGGTTAACAACCCTAACCCTAACCCCTAACCCTAACCCCAACCCTAACCCTAACATCATCGTTATGGTTAACAACCCTAATCCCAACCCTAACCCTAACCCCAACCCCAACCCCAATCCTAACCCCAACCCCAACCCCAACCCCAACCCTAACCCTAACCCTAACCCTCTCCTCTGGAACCCATTTTCAAAACAACCAACAGCTTTCCGGCTCCTACAACGCGGCGCCGTGTGGAGGATGGGACAACGACGATGTGGTTCATGATACGGCGTTCTGGCTTGGACAGGGTCGTAATCTGGAATTAGCAGTAATCAGCAAGTGGTGATATTAAGTTTGACCAGAGGACAGATAGCGGTAGATTATCTACTGTTACTGCAGAACGGGGCTCAATCTACACCTGATAGTACCTTCTTCAGTCTTCACGTATCAACCTGTTGGTTTTTCAGCTTTAAGGGCAGATATGGCAAAAACACATTTTTAAAGGTTGTATACGTGTAGAACGGTGTGTGGCCTCTTAGCTCTGAATATACTGAATATTAAACAATATGAAGTATTTTGTGAGCTTCATAAAGTTCACCTCAGGTTGGAGCCAACTGCTCAGAGAGGATGGAGCAGTTCTTTTAATCATTCATAGAGCTTCTCTGCCTGCAGTGTGAATCAGAAGCTGAAGCTCCAGCAGGAAAAGATCATTTGATATTTAACAGAACATCCTGGAAGTTGGTCTCCTAAGAGTACTGAGGACAAAGTACATGAAACTGGAGAGGAGGATCACATCAACTCTCCACTGGAACTCAGACCTAGTTCTACATTTCATCCAGTCATCCTGGATTTAAACCAGATCTCAAACACTTTTACAAGACAAACAAGCCGAGCTCAGCAAACTGTCGTGACCTACTTTCATCTGCGAGAGGAAACTATGAATTATGGAGGCTGGCTACTTTTATACACCAACGTCAAGTGTCACTGACTGGTGGAGGTGGTGGTGGTGGTGGTGGTGGTGGTGATGGTGATGGTGATGGTGGTAGTGGTGGTGGAGGTTGATGTTGTGGTGGTGATGGTGGTGATAGTGGTGGTGGAGGATGATGTTGTGGTGGTGATGGTGGTGGTGATGGTGGTGGTGATGGTGATGGTGGTGGTGGTGGTGGCGGTGATGATGGTGGTGATGGTGGTGGTAGTGGTGATGATGGTGGTGGTGATGGTGGTGATGGTGATGGTGATGGTGGTAGTGGTGGTGGTGGTGGTGGTGGTGATGGTGGGGGCGATAGTGGTGGTGGAGGTTGATGTGGTGGTGGAAGTTGTGGTGGTGATAGTGATGGTGATGGTGGTGGTGGTGGTGATAGTGATGGTGGTGATGATGGTGATAGTGATGGTGATGGTGGTGGTGATGGTGATGGTGATGATGGTGATAGTGAGGGTGATGGTGGAGGTGGAGGTTGTGGTGGTGATAGTGATGGTGATAGTGATGGTGATGGTGGTGATAGTGAGGGTGATGGTGGAGGTGGAGGTTGTGGTGGTGATAGTGATGGTGATGGTGGTGATAGTGATGGTGATAGTGATGGTGATGGTGGAGGTTGTGGTGGTGATAGTGATGGTGATAGTGATGGTGATGGTGGTGATAGTGATGGTGATGGTGGAGGTTGTGATGATACATTTTAAGACCATGTTCACACGACAACATTCCAAACGTAAACACATGGCCTTTGGGTTTTTGTTTCATTCTGAAATGCTGACACAGCAGAAACACTGTGATGCTATGAAGTTAGCATGCTTGGCCAGGAGTTGGCGCTGTTGTTTGTTTCTGTAATGAAAGGGTTCGGGTTCCACACACATGCAGCAGAGAACAATACGCTAGAACCAAGTGGACTGGGAGTCATGAGATGAGGAGGAAACATCGTTCTGATTGATTCTACTGAGCATGTGCAGAAGTACTAGTTACTAGTTACTAGTTACTACTGCCAGGCGTCATGTGAACAGTGGCAGTGCTTCCGCCTTTCTGCAACCACGCAGTCGAACCATTTCCAAAACGTTCCACGTTGGGAGCAGTTTTGTTAAATGGGTTTTTTCAGAGTCGACAGACTGAAGAGTATGGTATCTAATGAACGGTACTACTGGCAGGCTGGAGAGCAGCAGTTTACTTCTACTGCGCTCCACCCAGCGCAGGTGGAGGTTCCTTACTGAGGTGCTGGATGATGTGGTCGATGGTGGGCTTGAAGAGGGAGTTCATGGCGTCGGGACTCATCCTCAGCATCCCCTGAGACGACCACTTCACAAAGTCCACACTGCAGACACACAGAGGACACACAACTCTCACAAGTGCTTCACAACAGCTCCGCCCTGTTTGATCACGAGGATCCATCACTACATCAATACATCACTACATCAATACATCACTACATCAATACATCACTACATCAATACACCAATACACCAATACATCAATACATCAATACACCAATACATCAATACATCACTACACCGATACATCGATACACCGATACACCGATACACCAATACACCAATACACCAATACATCACTACATCACTACATCAATACATCAATACAAGTTGATTTGACATGAATTAGAACCAAGTCTCTTCTTCACAGCGGTGTTCTGATCATTAAATCCTCCAGGAAGACAGGAAGCAGAGATTTCGGACCTCCGTCAGCCAGATTCAGATCAGCTGCCTGGAGTCATTGCTTTGGTTTGGGGGTCCCAGGATTTAGTCCAGGACTTCCTGGAGACAATCCTGCTACGTCTTCCAGTTTAGCGTCCCAACCAGGGTGGAGAAGATGATTATGGAGTTTCACTCTCTGACCGGAGGCTCCGAAAGCTGATTCTGATGGAGGGGGGAGGGAAGGTGGAGGTGATGGAGGGAAGAGAGAAGGTGGAGGTGATGGAGGGATGAAAGCAGGTGGAGGTGATGGAGGGAAGAGAGAACGTGGAGTGTATGGAGGTTGAAGGAAGGTGGAGTTGATGGAGGGATGAAGGAAGGTGGAGGTGATGGAGGGAGGAGAGAATGTGGAGTGTATGGAGGTTGAAGGAAGGTGGAGTTGATGGAGGGATGAAGGAAGGTGCTGGTGGAGCAGGATTGTGGATGTTGATTCCTCTTTAACACACACTGGATTTAAAGAGACAGGCGCAGCTTGTAAGGGTATAGAGACACATTGTAACGACTAGTGTTGATCTGGATCATCATCATGTTCTGGTTCCTTCCTCTCATCATAACTAATAACTAACTAACTAACTAACTAACTAACTCATTTCTGATTAACAGACACAGCGACAATCAGACGGATGAATGCAGGTGGTTTTATAATCTCCTCGGATTAGATAATCAATAAAAAGCTAGAGGACGAGGAGTTCATTGCTCCCGTCCTTAAGACAGACATTGTTTCTAAGTCTCAGCAGAGACAGAGTCCCCGGTCGCCGGGAGCAACGTCTCATATTGAAAAAGTTATTTATACTTTTACCAGTTCAGGACTGAACTATAGTCCAGATCACGTCTTCAAAATGTCTTCAGGGAGGCCAAAATGAAAGGTCTTTCCTGGACATCGCATGGACGTCCTGTCCAGACATCATATAAATGTCCAAACGTACCTCTGGAGGACATGAAGCAATGAAAGACCAAAGGTAAGACCACCTGGGATTGAACCTGCACCTCGGCCATGCAGGTATGATTCCTAACCATGAGACCAACATCACTTTAAACATGTCTCATATGCAGTAAAACCTCTGATGTAGGGACGCACTAAAATGTCTCCTGAAGACAGGTGTCCTCTCTTCAGAGAGACAGGTTACGAGGACAAATAGTAGGAGCAGTCGATATTGAAGGAACACCAAATATGTTCTGGTTATTTAAAAGCAAATAACTGAACAAATACAAGATGTATACAATATAAATACTTATATATATATATACATGTATATAAGATGTATACAAAATAAATACTTATATACACATGTATACCAGATAATTATTAAATCAGATTTATTGTACTTCGGGGAGCACATACAGTCAGTTCCATCCTGAGTGGACCAGACTGGTAAAATATTACTATAATAACCTTTAAATTGAAGTATTTCTTTGTTGTGGTCACAGTGTACACAATGGAATCGTCTATATTTGGTGAGATCAAACAGTTGGTAGTGAAAGTGATTAATTCACACACATTCAGGTGAAAAGCCGCAGACGGCAGGAAGAGAAAAGTTCACATCGTCTCTTTTATTCTGGAGGGGTTTCTACAGGATGGAGCTGTTTGGTCTTCAAACGTCCGGCTGAAAACAGGAGCTGAGGTGTGATGAAGAATGAAAGATGAAGACGAGTTGGTGTGGAAAGGTTCTCTAGACAGTTAGCATGCAGCAGTATGGAGGTTAAAGGCGTTAATGCTGATTGTCTCCTGAGTCCACTGAGGACTCAGGAGACTGGCTGAGACAACTTTGCTCAACGGTTATGGACGGATTCCAAACTCTGCCAAAGCTCTCTGGTTGCTTCAGGACTTCCAAATAACCGTTACTATTCTCTCCCTGAGGACAACGTTCTACCATCACAGCGTCCTCAAGGGCACTGGACAATAAGGAACTCAGGGCCGCTGTCTCCGGCAGTCTCTGAAGACCTTCGACAGGGTTGAGTCCCGCATCCTGAAGCAAGGCAGCTCAAAGCAGGACTGTCCCAGCAGGGCTGTCCCAGCAGGACTGTCCCAGCAGGACTGTCCCAGCAGTGGAAGTGAGCGTTCTGAGAGAAGCCAATGTGTTTACTAGATAATGTTGTCTCTACTATGAGACATCACATCAGGGGTCCCCCAAGGCTCTGTCCTGCGTCCACTTTTATTTACTAGAACATTCCACATGCAAAGCTACATCATCTGCTGATGATCCCATTGTTTACGGTCTTCTTGCTCAGTGTCTTCAGTCTCTGACGTCCACTCTGTACTGTCAGTGTCTTCAGTCTCTGACGTCCACTCTGTACTGTCAGTGTCTTCAGTCTCTGACGTCCACTCTGTACTGTCAGTGTCTTCAGTCTCTGACGTCCACCCTGTACTGTCAGTGTCTTCAGTCTCTGACGTCCACTCTGTACTGTCAGTGTCTTCAGTCTCTGATGTCCACCCTGTGCTGTCTTCAGTCTCTGAAGTCCACTCTGTACTGTTACCCCCACCCCACCGCCCCGGGGCTGCTGTACCCCCACCCCACCGCCCTGGGGCTGCTGTGTTACCCCAACCCCACCGCCCCGGGGCTGCTGTACCCCCGCCCCACCGCCCTGGGGCTGCTGTGTTACCCCAACCCCACCGCCCCGGGGCTGCTGTACCCCCACCCCACTGCCCTGGGGCTGCTCTACCCCCACCCCACCGCCCCGGGGCTGCTGTACCCCCACCCCACCGCCCTGGGGCTGCTGTACCCCCACCCCACCGCCCCGGGGCTGCTGTGTTACCCCCACCCCACCGCCCTGGGGCTGCTCTACCCCCACCGGTGGGACTGGTGTGAATGAATCATGGTTTCTGAACGCACGTTGAGTCACTTTGAAAGAAGCGCTCTGTAAAAACAAGCCATTAAGATTAGTGAAACCCTGCAGGGCAGTACGATTGTACTACTGACAGGTACTGACAGGTATTTGGGTATTTTAGTAGAGGGGCATGGTGAAGGGCTGTACATACATGCTGCTGCCCAGCGCTGGTGTGGCTTCGACACAGAACCGTGGCTGTTCCAGGTTCATGACAGGCTGCAGAGCTGCTCTGGATCCTCCACCATGTGCACTCACACACTGGATCTATCTAGGGTTGCTCTATAAAGCCACTGCTGGCCTCCTCCCGTTTCCTTTGTGTGCATGAGGAACTAGAATGAAGAACCTTTGATCAGTTTGGACCTGTTGAGAACCTTTGATCAGTTTGGACCTGTTGAGAACCTTTGATCAGTTTGGACCTGTTTCATCACCTCCAGTGATTCACAGCTTCTCACATCTTTATGATCCAGTTCTGATCCGTTTGATCTTATTTTGACTGTGAAGAACTCAACATAACGTTTTATCTGCTGGTTCCTTCACATCAAACCACCATGAACCAGCATCAGAGGCACCGAGAACCCTTTTTATCTGAGTCTTAATGCAACTAGATAAACTGGCCTCCTCTTGTGACATCACAGGGGGCTCCATCTGAGCCCGGCGCTCCTGGTTCTGCTGTGTGGGTGTGGACCTACTTGCTCTTCCGCAGGGCGTGTTCCACACTGTGGCCTCGGAACTTCTTGTAGTAGTCGATGAAGGAGAAGGGCAGGTTGATGTTGAGCGGGTTGGTTCTGTCCGGAGCCGCGGCCCTCTTCCGGGACTCGAAGGCGATCATCAGGTCCACCCAGGCAGCCGGTCTCTTTATCTTGAACTGGTCGATGAAGTCCTGGCCAAAGATCTTACACAGGAGCTTCTCGAACTCGTAGTCGATCCCGATGGAGCCGTACGGGCCGCCTGGCGGAGGACCAGGATGTGAGTGGAGGTACAAAGCAGTTGAAGCAGGTTCTGCTGGAGGCTCTGTTACCTGAAGCCTTGTGCAGCTCCTTTAAATGTCCCTCTGGAAGACGGATCTGATGCACAGTCAGGTCTACGGTTCCTCCTCCACAGTCCACAACCACATAGCGGTCTCCTGCACAGAGGACACAGGAATGAACTGGTACATCAGAGCTTCAGTCTGGGTCTGCAGTGTCTCTACCTGACCTGAGGCCTGTACTAGGAACCCTGAGGCCTGTACTAGGAACCCAGAGGCCTGTACTAGGAACCCAGATGCCTGTACTAGGAACCTAGTACCATGAGGCCTGTACTAGGAACACAGAGGCCTGTACTAGGAAACCAGAGGCCTGTACTAGGAACCCAGAGGCCTGTATTAGGAACCCAGAGGCCTGCACTAGGAACCCAGAGGCCTGTACTAGGAACCCAGAGGCCTGTACTAGGAACCTAGTACCATGAGGCCTGTACTAGGAACCCAGAGGCCTGTACTAGGAACCCAGAGGCCTGTACTAGGAAACCAGAGGCCTGTACTAGGAACCCAGAGGCCTGTACAAAGAACCCAGAGGCCTGTACTAGGAACCCAGAGGCCTGCACTAGGAACCCAGAGGCCTGTACTAGGAACCTAGTACCATGAGGCCTGTACTAGGAACCCAGAGGCCTGTACTAGGAAACCAGAGGCCAGTACTAGGAACCCAGAGGCCAGTACTAGGTACCCAGAGGCCTGTACTAAGAACCCAGAGGCCTGTACTAGGAACCCAGAGACCTGCACTAGGAACCCAGAGGCCTGTACTAGGAACCTAGTACCATGAGGCCTGTACTAGGAACCCAGAGGCCTGTACTAGGAAACCAGAGGCCAGTACTAGGAACCCAGAGGCCTGTACTAGGAACCCAGAGACCTGTACTAGGAACCCAGAGGCCTGTACTAGGAACCCAGAGACCTGTACTAGGAACCCAGAGGCCTGTACTAGGAAACCAGAGGCCTGTGGTAGGAACCAAGAGGCCTGTACTAGGAACACAGAGGCCTGTAGTAGGAAACCAGAGGCCCATACTAGGAACCTAGTACCATGCGGCCTGTACTAGGAACCCAGAGACCTGTACTAGGAACCCAGAGGCCTGTACTAGGAACCCAGAGGCCTGTACTAGGAACCTAGTACCATGAGGCCTGCACTAGGAACCCAGAGACCTGTACTAGGAACCCAGAGAAATGTACTAGGAACCCATAGGCCTGTACTAGGAACCCAGAGGCCTGTACTAGGAACCCAGAGGCCTGTACTAGGAACCTAGTACCCAGAGGCCTGTACTAGCAACCTGAGGCCTGTACTAATACCCAGAGACCTGTACTAGGAACCCAGAGGACTATACTAGGAACCTGATCAACATATCCAGGTTCTCTGTTTCCTGGTTAACTGATCCAGACACACGATCCTGATCACCGTTCCTACCAAGCAGGTTCTCAACTCTCTGGTTCTACCCAGACCAGGTGTGAGCGTTCACATGAAAGGGGCGGAGCTTGCAGCGTCTGACCAATCACACACAGAGACACTCTGCAGAGCAGTTTCCAGATTACTGAAGGAGCAGTAAATCTCTGAGATTATGAAGAATTCCAACCCTAACCCAGCAGCTCAAAGCAACACTGCTGCTGCAGCCAGAACCAGAACCTTCCTGACTTGGTGAGATTAGAGCAGATTAATGGATCAGTGATATAAAGGAACAGCACTGTGATCACTCAGTTCCACTTTATTCCAGCAGAACGGTTCCAGGCAGAACTTCCTCACTGCTCTTCTTTTACTTTAGGTTCTCCATCACTGGTTCTGAGGCGGAGGTTCTCTTGTGTTTCCTGTTGGAATATTAATTCATCACCATGACGACAGGAGGAGTTCTGCTTCCATAAATTCATGGTTCTGCAGTTCTGTCAGGTGTGATCATGAACCTCATTATTCCAGATCAACCCTCGTGGAGATAAACAGACCTGGAACAAGTCCAGAACCAGAACCAGAACCTCCTTCAGAGCCTCAGAGACCAGGATTTATTTTACTATGTCTAAAGATTGTTCTAGATTAATTTCTCCTCTCCTCTCTGCTGCAGCTCAGAGCTGAACCTGCCCACCAATCACCATCATTTAAGAATGGGCGGGGCATTTCCCAAGAGATCTGATTGGTCAGGAGGCGGAGCTCTGACCTCTTATCTAGAACATAACCTGCTCTGGAGCAGGTTAGACTTTCAGTTACCAGGTGATTTATCCTGGTGAGAAGTGAGCGAGAGTCGTAGTACAGAAAACCAGAGTTAATCCTGAAGTTATCTGGATAAGAGAAACCCAGAGTTAATCCTGAAGTTATCTAGATAAGAGAAACCCAGAGTTAATCCTGAAGTTACCTAGATAAGAGAAACCCAGAGTTAATCCTGAAGTTATCTAGATAAGAGAAACCCAGAGTTAATCCCGAAGTTATCTAGATGAGAGAAACCCAGAGTTAATCCCGAAATTATCTAGATGAGAGAAACCCAGAGTTAATCCTGAAGTTATCTAGATAAGAGAAACCCAGAGTTAATCCTGAAGTTATCTAGATAAGAGAAACCCAGAGTTAATCCTGAAATTATCTAGATGAGAGAAACCCAGAGTTAATCCCGAAGTTATCTAGATGAGAGAAACCCAGAGTTAATCCTGAAGTTATCTAGATAAGAGAAACCCAGAGTTAATCCTGAAGTTATCTAGATAAGAGAAACCCAGAGTTAATCCCGAAATTATCTAGATGAGAGAAACCCAGAGTTAATCCTGAAGTTATCTAGATAAGAGAAACCCAGAGTTAATCCTGAAGTTATCTAGATAAGAGAAAAGAGTCATAGTACAGGCCACAGAACACCTACAGGAACGTCTGGGAGCTGAAGTCACACTGACCCCCACAGTGCTCAGTCTGGCCTCATACCAGCGCAGTACGCTCAGCTGGTTCTCTTTAGCACTCATTACTGGTTCCAGATGATATTATTGTTATTAATCTGAAATCCTCATTTAATAAAGCTCTGGTTCTACGACGCTCTGGTCCTCTATGAAGCTCTGCTCCTCTATGAAGCTCTGGTCCTCTATGAAGCTCTGGTCCTCTATGAAGCTCTGGTTCTCTATGAAGCTCTGGTTCTACGACGCTCTGGTCCTCTATGAAGCTCTGCTTCTATGAAGCTCTGGTCCTCTATGAAGCTCTGGTTCTCTATGAAGCTCTGGTTCTACGACGCTCTGGTCCTCTATGAAGCTCTGCTTCTATGAAGCCCCTGTTCTCTATGAAGCTCTGGTTCTATGAAGCTCTGGTCCTCTATGAAGCTCTGGTTCTATGAAGCTCTGGTTCTATGAAGCCCCTGTTCTCTATGAAGCTCTGGTTCTATGAAGCTCTGGCCCTCTTTGAAGCTCTGGTTCTATGAAGCTCTGGTTCTATGAAGCCCCTGTTCTCTATGAAGCTCTGGTTCTATGAAGCTCTGGCCCTCTTTGAAGCTCTGGTTCTATGAAGCCCCTGTTCTCTATGAAGCTCTGGTTCTATGAAGCTCTGGTTCTATGAAGCTCTGGCCCTCTTTGAAGCTCTGGTTCTATGAAACCCCTGTTCTCTATGAAGCTCTGGTTCTATAAAGCTCTGGTTCTCTATGACGCTCTGATTCTATATGAAGCTCTCTGGTTCTATGAAACTCTGGTTCTATATGAAGCTCTCTGGTTCTATAAAACTCTGGTTCTATATGAAGCTCTCTGGTTCTATGAAGCTCTGGTTCTCTATGATGCTCTGATTCTATATGAAGCTCTCTGGTTCTATGAAGCTCTGGTTCTATGAAGCTCTGGTTCTATATGAAGCTATATGGTTCTATGAAGCTATGGTTCTATATGAAGCTCTCTGGTTCTATGAAGCTCTGGTTCTATGAAGCTCTGGTTCTATATTCAGCTCTCTGATTCTATGAAGCTCTCATTCCATATGAAGCTCTGGTGCTATGACGCTCTCTGGTTCTATGAAGCTCTGGTTCTACATGCAGCTCTCTGTTTCTATGAAGCTCTGGTTCTATATGAAGCTCTGGTTTTATATGAAGCTCTGGTGCTACGAAGCTCTCTGGTTCTATGAAGCTCTGGTTTTATATGAAGCTCTGGTGCTACGAAGCTCTCTGGTTCTATGAAGCTCTGGTTCCATATGAAGCTCTGGTGCTATGAAGCTCTGGTTCTATATGAAGCTCTGGTTCCATATGAAGCTCTGGTGCTATGAAGCTCTGGTTCTATATGAATCTTTTTCTTCTATGAAGGTCTCTGGTTCTATATGAAGCTCTCTGGTTCTATGAAGCTCTCTGGGTTCTCCTACACTGTGTGATCCATGTTTTCAGCTAAACTGAATGGAGTTTCAAACCTCATGTTTTGGACTCACTTCTGGTTTCTTGTGTTTTTTAGAACAGAAGGTTCTTCTGTAGGTTTATAAAAGTGTTCTGTCACTCTTACATGGGCTGGAACAGTGAAACAGGAACTAAAACTATGACCTGCAGTGAGAAACCTGGTGGGTTCTGAAATACATACACAATACACAATAATATACATCTTCAATAAAGGTTCTAACCTGAGAGGTTCTCCTGATCCTCTCACACGTCTGTGATTCTCTATAAGTCTTGTTTAGAACAAGTCCAGTTGTAAACATCTTTCAGATCCAAAGAGTCCCGCTTTACCTGCCTGGAGAACATCTCTGACTAAAGCTGCTTCACATGGAATAAACAGGACTGGTTCTACTGGACAGGACTGGTTCTGCTGGACTGGTTCTATTGTACAGGACTGGTTCTACTGGACAGGACTGGTTCTACTGGACAGGACTGATTCTACTGAACAGGACTGGTTCTACTGGACAGGACTGATTCTACTGAACAGGACTGGTTCTACTGGACAGGACTGGTTATACTGGACAAGACTGGTTCTGCTGGACTGGTTCTATTGTACAGGACTGGTTCTACTGGACAGGATTGGTTCTGCTGGACAGCATTGGTTCTACTGGACAGGACTGGTTCTGCTGGACAGGATTGGTTCTGCTGGACAGGATTGGTTCTACTAGACAGACACTGTCTCAGCTGCTTTCATTCACACACACGACTTAAAAGACTGGAAGTGAGTTCATCCTGGTATCACAGGCGCTTTGCTCTGGAACCTTCAGGCGCTTTGCTCAGAAACCTTCAGGCGCTTTGCTCAGAAACCTTCAGGCGCTTTGCTCAGGAACCTTCAGGCGCTTTGCTCAGGAACCTTCAGGCGCTTTGCTCAGGAACCTTCAGGCGCTTTGCTCAGAAACCTTCAGGCGCTTTGCTCAGAAACCTTCAGGCGCTTTGCTCAGGAACCTTCAGGCGCTTTGCTCAGGAACCTTCAGTTCTTGGTTCCATAAAGTTCTTTGTGTTTTTCGTGATCGATGATGTGACATTAACTCCAGCTGTTTGAGGTGTGAAGTGACCAACCCAAACGTCTTTCTAGGTGGTAGTACCACAGTAGTACCACAGTAGTACCACAGTACTGGAGTCAGCAGGCTGCTCATGGGGGGACAGAGACCACCCAGAGCGACTCCCCCTCTACTAACAGACGTGTGTTCTAGATAAGAACATACCAGTATATCCTGACTCAGCGAGAGGAGGTTCATTAGATGTTGCTGCTCTCTGTCATCAGGATTCACAATCCAGAGTGGATGAACACAGACTGAGAAGAGTTCTGTTAACAAGCAAGAACCACCAGAACCACCAGAACCACCAGAGCCACCAGAACCACCAGAGCTAACAGACCTGGATGTAGATATTTACTCTTCATACAACATCTCCTCCTTTACCACTGTTAATAATGTATTAGTAAGTACTTTATATTATAGTGTCATGTGCTTGGTTTGTGACCCGGATCAGAACCGGGAACTCTTCCCTGGTGAGACAAAGTGCTTGCTTTGTGACCCGGATCAGAACCTGGACTCTTCCCTGGTGAGACAAAGTGCTTGTGATGTGTGAAAACTGTGGAGGAGGAGGAGAATCACTACGTTTCACCAGATGTTAGAGGAGGAAGCAGACCTTGTTAGTGTGCTCAGAGGTGAGACGTCACTCTCACTCACACTCAAACAGGTAGAAGTGCTCTGTGTTTAGGGGCCTTGAGGCTTGGTGCTCTAAACTGAGCTCATAGTGCACCTCGCACTAACACCAGGGTTCACGCCCAGAGTCTCGTGATGAAACATCAACTAGAAGACTAGTCACACATTTTGTACTGGATAGTAGTGAGAACCAGAGTGAACCTGTGTGTGTGTGTGTGAGGCGGCAGCAGAGCAAACATTAGTGAGTAAAGGAGAATTAGTGAGTAAAGAGGAGACAGACTCTACCTTCTTCCAGCTCCGCCCAGAGCTCCCCTACGACATTTTCCACCAAAAAGGTGCGGCTCTGCCGGTTGCGTCGAACATTCTCCTTCGCTGCTTGTTAACAGAGAGAGAATGGGTGAGTGAGGTGGAGGAAGCAGCAGCTGCTCTACATGGGAGCTCTACATGTGATCTCTACATACCTCTACATGTGATCTCTACATGCCTCTACATGTGATCTCTACATACCTCTACATGTGATCTCTACATGCCTCTACATGGGATATCTACATACCTCTACATGGGATCTCTACATGTGACCTCTACATGCTTCTACATGGGAGCTCTACATACCTCTACATGTGATCTCTACATGTGACCTCTACATGCTTCTACATGTGACCTCTACATACCTCAACATGTGATCTCTACATGTGACCTCTACATACCTCAACATGTGATCTCTACCTACCTCTACATACCTCTACATGGGATGTCTACATGCCTCTACATGTGATCTCTACATACCTCTACATGGGAGCTCTACATACCTCAACATGTGATCTCTACATGCCTCTACATGGGACCTCTACATACCTCTACATGTGATCTCTACATGTGACCTCTACATGTGATCTCTACATGCCTCTACATGTGATCTCTACATGCCTCTACATGTGACCTCCACATGTGTCTCACAAAGACAAGCACAGCGGCACTGGTCGTACCATACCTGCCTGGTCGTACCACACCTGCCTGGTCGTACCACACCTGCCTGGTCGTACCACACCTGCCTGGTCGTACCACACCTGCCTGGTCGTACCACACCTGCCTGGTCGTACCACACCTGCCTGGTCGTACCACACCTGCCTGGTCGTACCACACCTGCCTGGTCGTACCATACCTGGCTGGTTGTACCATACCTGCCTGGTCGTACCACACCTGCCTGGTCGTACCATACCTGCCTGGTCGTACCACACCTGTCTGGTCGTACCATACCTGCCTGGTCGTACCACACCTGCCTGGTCGTACCACACCTGGCTGGTCGTACCACACCTGCCTGGTCGTACCACACCTGCCTGGTCGTACCATACCTGCCTGGTCGTACCACACCTGCCTGGTCGTACCACACCTGTCTGGTCGTACCACACCTGCCTGGTCGTACCACACCTGCCTGGTCGTACCACACCTGCCTGGTCGTACCACACCTGCCTGGTCGTACCATACCTGCAGACCACCACAGTCCAACAGCTCGACAAACACATCAGCAGCAACTCCTGACAAACTTTCATTTATATCACAACATCTGTGAGTTCACCGCTCAGCTTTCTGTGGTGGAGTTAGGTGGTGTTGGGTGGGGTTAGGTGGTGTTGGGTGGGGTTTGGTGGTGTTGGGTGGGGTTTGGTGGTGTTGGGTTAAGACTTGATGTGTTACTTGGTGAAACCTTGGTGATCAACAGCAACAACTCACCCTCACCCTTCCTCCAATCAGCCGCTACAAGCTGTTCCCCGACCTGGAGCAGGAACTGATCACCAGGCAGTCTTCAAACAAAACCAGCTGCTACACCCACAGCTGGAAACACCTCAGACACACAAACCCTCCACCCGTTCTCACATCCTCCACCCGTTCTCACATCCTCCACCTGTTTTCACATCCTCCACCTGTTTTCACATCCTCCACCTGTTGTCACATCCTCCACCTGTTTTCACATCCTCCACCTGTTTTCACATCCTCCACCTGTTTTCACATCATCCACCTGTTTTCACATCATCCACCTGTTCTCACATCCTCCACCTGTTCTCACATCCTCAATCCATTCACACATCCTCCACCCGTTCTCACATCCTCCACCTGTTCTCACATCCTTGATCCGTTCTCACATCCTCCACCTCTTCTCACAACCTCCACACGTTCTCACATCCTCCACCTGTTCTCACATCCTCCACCTGCTCTCACATCATCCACCCGTTCACACATCCTCCACCTGTTCTCACATCCTCCACCTGCTCTCACATCATCCACCCGTTCAC
Organism: Lipophrys pholis; assembly: GCF_963383615.2. Lineage (NCBI taxonomy): Eukaryota > Metazoa > Chordata > Actinopteri > Blenniiformes > Blenniidae > Lipophrys > Lipophrys pholis. Next base: position 352,754 of record NW_028292088.1, read on the forward strand.
ACATCCTCCACCTGTTCTCACATCCTCCACCCGTTCTCACATTCTCCACCTGTTCTCACATCCTCCACCTGTTCTCACATCATCTACCTGTTCTCACATCTTCTACCTGTTCTCACATTCTCCACCTGTTCTCACATCCTCCACCTGCTGTCACATCCTCCACCCGTTCACACATCCTCCACCTGTTCTCACATCATCCACCTGTTCTCACATCCTCCACCCGTTCACACATCCTCCACCTGTTCTCACATCATCCACTTGTTCTCACATCCTCCACCTGTTCTCACATCCTCCACCTGCTGTCACATCCTCCACCCGTTCACACATCCTCCACCTGTTCTCACATCATCCACTTGTTCTCACATCCTCCACCTGTTCTCTGAAGGTTCCTGCTCACCTGAGGAGACCTAACATGACTTTGACCTCTGACCCCACCCTGGTTTGCTTGTGTTCTGCCTGATTCCTTTGGAGAAGGTGGGCGGAGTATCGTGGTGCAGACCATCGTGGGGCAGGGTATCCTGGTGGCAGGGTATTGTGGAGCAGGGTATCGTGGAGCGGGGCATCGTGGAGCGGGGTATCATGGGGCAGGGCATCGTAGGGAAGGGCATCGTGGAGCAGGGCATCGTGGGGCAGGGTATCGTTGAGCAGGGCATCATGGGGCAGGGTATCGTGGAGCAGGGCATCGTGGAGCAGGGTATCGTGGAGCAGGGTATCGTGGAGCAGGGTATCGTGGTGGCAGGGTATCGTTGAGCAGGGCATCATGGGGCAGGGCATCGTGGAGCAGGGTATCGTGGAGCAGATTATCCTGGTGGCAGGGTATCGTGGAGCAGGGCATCGTGGAGCAGGGCATCGTGGAGCGGGGGGGTATCGTGGAGCGGGGTATCGTGGGGCAGGGTATCGTGGGGCAGGGTATCGTGGGGCAGGGTATCATGGGGCAGGGCATCATGGGGCAGGGTATCGTGGAGCAGGGCATCGTGGAGCAGGGTATCGTGGAGCAGGGTATCGTGGAGCAGATTATCCTGGTGGCAGGGTATCGTGGAGCGGGGCATCGTGGAGCAGGGCATCGTGGAGCAGGGCATCGTGGAGCGGGGGGGTATCGTGGAGCAGGGTATCGTGGGGCAGGGTATCGTGGGGCAGGGTATCGTGGGGCAGGGTATCATGGAGCGGGGTATCGTGGAGCAGGGTATCGTGGAGCGGGGCATCGTGGAGCGGGGCATCGTGGAGCGGGGTATCATGGGGCAGGGCATCGTGGGGCAGGGCATCATGGGGCAGGGCCACCACACACAGGAGACCAGGAGACCAGGAGTCCAATTGCCAGTTCCTTATTCTTTATTGCCCCAGTAAACACACAGTGTCCTGCTTCTGCCCCTCCCCTAACGGTACCTGTCTGGGTGGCTCCTCCCCTTTATGGAGGTGATGGACCCTCATCGACCTGCAGCCATGAAGACTACCTCCTCAGACCCTTTTAGACCTGACCTCATGAGGTTGGTCCTGATCTGGTGGGTCTGGGTCTGGGTTCGGTGGGTCTGGGTCTGGAGGGTCTGGGTTCGGTGGGTCTGGGTTCGGTGGGTCTGGGTTCGGTGGGTCTGGATCTGGTGGGTCTGGGTCTGGTGGGTCTGGATCTGGTGGGTCTGGGTCTGGTGGGTCTAGGTTTGGTGGGTGTGGGTTAGTGTTGGTGTTAGCCTAACCCTAACCCTCTATCTAACCCACCACCACAGTTCCTCCACCACAGTTCACCTCCACCCTGACACCATCAGAGTTCCTCCACCACAGTTCGCCTCCACCCTGACACCACCAGAGTTCACCTCCACCCTGACACCATCAGAGTTCCTCCACCACAGTTCGCCTCCACCCTGACACCACCACAGTTCGCCTCCACCCTGACACCATCAGAGTTCCTCCACCACAGTTCACCTCCACCCTGACACCATCAGAGTTCCTCCACCACAGTTTGCCTCCACCCTGACACCACCACAGTTCACCTCCACCCTGACACCACCACAGTTCACCTCCACCCTGACACCATCAGAGTTCCTCCACCACAGTTCGCCTCCACCCTGACACCACCACAGTTCACCTCCACCCTGACACCATCAGAGTTCCTCCACCACAGTTCGCCTCCACCCTGACACCATCAGAGTTCCTCCACCACAGTTCACTTCCACCCTGACACCATCAGAGTTCATCCACCACAGTTTGCCTCCACCCTGACACCATCAGAGTTCCTCCACCCTGACACCACCACAGTTCACCTCCACCCTGACACCATCAGAGTTCCTCCACCACAGTTCCCCTCCACCCTGACACCATCAGAGTTCCTCCACCCTGACATGAGAGCTGCTGGTTCTTACACCACCAGATAGAGTTCTAAACTGTGGTTCTGAATAGAAACGGTTCCTTCTGCCAAGAACAATTAAACACGCCAGTGACTGAAGGCTCGATAGAAAGATAACTGACGTAGGTAACTGACGTAGAATTAAGAGGTTTGTGTTTTCAGAATCAAATCACTGAAACACAGAAACAGAAACAAGCAGGACATTGACAGATTGAGCTTGATTTGCTCTCTGGCGCCCCCCCATGCTGGGAACCAGCATAACAACATGGACTCAGTGTGGCTGCAGGCAGGAGGAGGACGAGTGAGAGACAGACTGAGGACAGTCCTGTTAATGGACACATTCATGATGGAATGAGACAAAGTTTTGCTGCTGCTGCTTCAGGTGTCTGATCAACCATCAGTGAAGGAAGAAGACCTGACGGAGGTTCAGTCTCCGTCTTCGTCTTCAAGCTGATCCCAACACACAATCAGTCACACTGATTCATGCAGTGAGAGGAAAGAGGACAGACAGGGGACAAGCAGCCAAAGCAGGGTGTCCTTCATGCATGTGCTACTGGTATGGACGACATGTTTACCATGTCCCGGAGACGCTATGGACAGAAAAGACATTGACCCATGAGCAGAGCGGCGTGGCAGCGTGCCAGCTGACTGCTCGGACTGTGTGGTACCTTGAGTCATTCCACTGCCCAGGTTCTCGGTGGGGCTGAAGCCGTTCTGGGTGGGTGGGGTTCCCAGGTCCACCATCTGATGGAGGCGGAGCTTGCGGCAGTAGATGGAGGCGGCCTCCGGCTCCAAGGCGATGATCAGCTGCTCGGGGACGTCCCGAGACACCAGACCAGACTGCAGGAGGACAGACAGCAGACCTTAATGACCTCCTGCAGAACCTTGACCTGTTCTGAAGGACAAGTTCTCCACCTGCATGTTCCTGGACGGAGGTCACAGAGGGACACATGTGGAACCACAGGCCCCAGACCTCCGCCTTTATCTGGACAACTTCTAGTTTCTCTTCTGCTTTCATGTCTTTGTGTCCTACAGTGTGTTCAGTGGAATGCTCCTTCTCTTCATGCAGTGGAGCTCTGTCTTCACCTGGACAGTGGTTCCTGATAGTTCATGGTTCCACCAATCAAAGTATTGATCAACAGTGGTTCCCGATAGTTCAGGGTTCTACTAATTAAAGTATTGATCAACAGTGGTTCCTGATAGTTCATGGTTCTACTAATTAAAGTATTGATCAACAGTGGTTCCTGATAGTTCATGGTTCTACCAATTAAAGTATTGATCAACAGTGGTTCCTGATAGTTCAGGGTTCTACTAATTAAAGTATTGATCAACAGTGGTTCCTGATAGTTCAGGGTTCTACTAATTAAAGTAGTGATCAACAGTGGTTCCTGATAGTTCATGGTTCTACCAATTAAAGTATTGATCAACAGTGGTTCCTGATAGTTCATGGTTCTACCAATTAAAGTATTGATCAACAGTGGTTCCTGATAGTTCAGGGTTCTACTAATTAAAGTATTGATCAACAGTGGTTCCTGATAGTTCATGGTTCTACCAATTAAAGTATTGATCAACAGTGGTTGATGGTTTCAAACTTCCTCTGCTGTTCAAGATGCTGAGGAAAGAAAACCCGAAGCCGCGGTTCCACCGCACCGTCTGTCCCCGAGCGTCGTGAGGCGGGGCGGGTTTCATGTGGTCCTACTGAAACGTTCTGGAAGGTCCAGAAAAAACCCGCGACCGCCGGCTACGATGTTCCACTACCCCTCCGTTGAGGTTCCTAGCACCGAGGAACCGGTCTGTGAGGAGGAGGAGCTACAACGCAGCCGTCTGCTGATTGGTCGTGAGGATCTGGACTGACCCTCAATATTTACATATTTCATCACCATAAACCTCCGGTGGTGTTTACATCCACCGCCCTGCTCACTGGTTATTAGTGAACTGGTTTAGTGAAACGTCAGCGTGTAACGAGGAGGAGGAGCTCCAGCACCACCTGGTGTGTGAGCGGTGGTGTGAACGGTGGTGTGAACTGTGGTGTGAACTGTGGTGTGAACTGTGGTGTGAACTGTGGTGTGTGAGCGGTGGTGTGAACGGTGGTGTGTGAGCGGTGGTGTGTGAGCGGTGGTGTGAACGGTGGTGTGAACGGTGGTGTGAACGGTGGTGTAAACGTTGCTGTGTGAGCGGGGGTGTGTTTGAGCGGTGGTGTGAACGGTGGTGTGTGAGCGGTGGTGTGTGAGCGGTGGTGTGTTAACGGTGGTAATGAACGGTGGTGTGTGAGCGGTGGTGTGTGAACGGTGGTGTGTGAGCGGTGGTGTGTGAGCGGTGGTGTGTGAGCGGTGGTGTGAGCGGTGGTGTGTGAGCGGTGGTGTGTGAGCGGTGGTGTGAACGGTGGTAATGAACGGTGGTGTGTGAGCGGTGGTGTGTGAACGGTGGTGTGTGAGCGGTGGTGTGTGAGCGGTGGTGTGTGAGCGGTGGTGTGAGCGGTGGTGTGTGAGCGGTGGTGTGTGAGCGGTGGTGTGAACGGTGGTGTGTGAGCGGTGCTGTGTGAGCAGTGGTGTGTGAGCAGTGGTGTGTGAGCAGTGGTGTGTGAGCAGTGGTGTGTGAGCGGTGGTGTAAACGTTGCTGTGTGAGCGGGGGTGTGTTTGAGCGGTGGTGTGAACGGTGGTGTGTGAGCGGTGGTGTGTGAGCGGTGGTGTGTGAACGGTGGTAATGAACGGTGGTGTGTGAGCGGTGGTGTGTGAACGGTGGTGTGTGAGCGGTGGTGTGTGAGCAGTGGTGTGTGAGCGGTGGTGTGAACGGTGGTGTGTGAGCGGTGGTGTGTGAGCGGTGGTGTGAACGCTGGTGTGTGAGCGGTGGTGTGTGAGCGGTGGTGTGAACGGTGGTGTGTGAGCGGTGGTGTGTGAGCAGTGGTGTGTGAGCAGTGGTGTGTGAGCAGTGGTGTGTGAGCAGTGGTGTGAACGGTGGTGTGTGAGCGGTGGTGTGTGAGCGGTGGTATGTGAGCGGTGGTGTGTGAGCAGTGGTGTGTGAGCGGTGGTGTGTGAGCAGTGGTGTGTGAGCGGTGGTGTGTGAGCGGTGGTGTGTGAGCGGTGGTGTGTGAGCGGTGGTGTGAACGGTGGTGTGTGAGCGGTGGTGTGTGAGCAGTGGTGTGTGAGCGGTGGTGTGAGCGGTGGTGTGTGAGCGGTGGTGTGTGAGCGGTGGTGTGTGAGCAGTGGTGTGTGAGCGGTGGTGTGTGAGCAGTGGTGTGTGAGCCGTGGTGTGTGAGCGGTGGTGTGTGAGCAGTGGTGTGTGAGCGGTGGTGTGTGAGCAGTGGTGTGTGAGCAGTGGTGTGTGAGCAGTGGTGTGTGAGCGGTGGTGTGTGAGCGGTGGTGTGTGAGCGGTGGTGTGTGAGCAGTGGTGTGTGAGCAGTGGTGTGTGAGCGGTGGTGTGTGAGCGGTGGTGTGTGAGCGGTGGTGTGTGAGCAGTGGTGTGTGAGCAGTGGTGTGTGAGCGGTGGTGTGTGAGCGGTGGTGTGTGAGCAGTGGTGTGTGAGCAGTGGTGTGTGAGCAGTGGTGTGTGAGCGGTGGTGTGTGAGCAGTGGTGTGTGAGCTCCGCCGCCTACGTCATCAACATGTGAAGCATCACGACTAAAACAAGTAGAAGACAGCAGTACTACCTCAGACTCTGTCTCACCATTAGTACTTCTTGGTATGGTCACAGTACTTTCTGGACGACAGGCCACTACTCTTATCTTTACTCTGAACCCTGTGGAGGACGACTCGGCTTTAAGGGTTAACAAGCTTCATGCTGCTGATACTGGGTGATGCGTTCAGGGGCATCACGTAACTCCAAACCTCGCAGCAACATAGTGAAACACTACTTCATTTTTGGAACTATGAATGTAGAACTATGAATGTAGAACTATGAATGTAGAACTATGAATGTAGAACTATGAATGTAGAACTATGACCTGAACTGGTTCATGTAGAAACTGAACTTTCCCAACACTGCCTGTCAATCACTCTTGTGTGTGTGTGTGTGTGTGTGTGTGTGTGTGTGTGTGTGTGTGTGTGTGTGTGTGTGTGGGGGGGGGGGGGGGGCACCTGGTACACCTGAGAGCACCATGAGACCCCCTGAGGAGGAGAGGGGGGGACATGAGGTGGTTTTGATTCTTTATTTAGGAGATTTACAATCTCTTTCTTCCTGATACAGTTTTAAATATTAAGAAATAAAAGTTTATGTATCTTTAAAAGGGAATACTTGTATTATTATACGATTATTAATATATTAGTGGAAAAATGGTATCGAAGCAGAAATATTATCGTTTATCGTAATAATTTCTGGGACAATTTCTGTTCCAGCAGGATTCTGTTCTAGGTTCTGGATGTCTCCTATTAGAGCTGGATGTTCTTGGAGCTGCCTCCTCCACCCTCCACCCCTCCACCCTCACAGTATTAATACAATAACAACAGAAAACACATGGTTCCATCGTTCTCCTGGAGGACTCCAGATGAGGGGGGGCTCTGTGGCTCTGGACTAAATGAGTTTGATCCCTGCAGGCTCCTGTACTTCACTCAGTGCAGCAGAATGTGTGGGGAAGGTGGAGCTGCTGTGTGGAGACACGTGGGTGGAGCTTTGCTTCCCCACCTTGTAGGCAGCTTCCCTCATGAACTGCTTGGCAGGCATTTTCCAGATGGCAGGAACAGTGATGACCCACCGCACGTCGCTGTTGAGGAACTCCCCGCCGGTCTGGTCGCTCAGCTCCTGCAGTCAACATGGAGGCGCTCACACTTAGTGACACACTGGGGCTCACACTGGGGGCTCACACTGGGGGCTCACACTGGGGCTCACACTGGGGCTCACACTGCAGGGCTCACACTGGGGGCTCACACTGGGGGCTCACACTGCAGGGCTCACACTGGGGCTCACACTGCAGGGCTCACACTGGGGGCTCACACTGGGGGCTCACACTGGGGCTCACACTGGGGGCTCACACTGGGGGCTCACACTGGGGGCTCACACTTAGTGACACACTGGGGCTCACACTGGGGCTCACACTGGGGCTCACACTGCAGGGCTCACACTGCAGGGCTCACACTGGGGCTCACACTGGGGGCTCACACTGGGGGCTCACACTTAGTGACACACTGGGGCTCACACTGGGGCTCACACTGGGGGCTCACACTGGGGGCTCACACTGCGGGGCTCACACTGGGGCTCACACTGGGGCTCACACTGAGGCTCACACTGGGGGCTCACAATGGGGGCTCACAATGGGGCTCACACTGGGGGCTCACACTGCAGGGCTCACACTGGGGCTCACACTGGGGCTCACACTGGGGGCTCACACTGGGGGCTCACACTGCAGGGCTCACACTGGGGGCTCAGACTGGGGGCTCACACTTAGTGACACACTGGGGCTCACACTGTGGGCTCACACTGGGGGCTCACACTGGGGGCTCACACTGCAGGGCTCACACTGGGGGCTCAGACTGGGGGCTCACACTTAGTGACACACTGGGGCTCACACTGGGGGCTCACACTGGGGCTCACACTGGGGGCTCAGACTGGGGGCTCACACTTAGTGACACACTGGGGCTCACACTGTGGGCTCACACTGGGGGCTCACACTGGGGCTCACACTGGGGGCTCAGACTGGGGGCTCACACTGGGGCTCACACTGTGGGCTCACACTGGGGGCTCACACTGGGGCTCAGACTGGGGGCTCACACTTAGTGACACACTGGGGGCTCACACTGGGGGCTCAGACTGGGGGCTCACACTTAGTGACACACTGGGGCTCACACTGGGGCTCACACTGGGGGCTCAGACTGGGGGCTCACACTTAGTGACACACTGGGGGCTCACACTGGGGCTCACACTGGGGGCTCAGACTGTGGGCTCACACTTAGTGACACACTGGGGGCTCACACTGGGGCTCACACTGGGGGCTCACACTGGGGCTCACACTGGGGGCTCAGACTGTGGGCTCACACTTAGTGACACACTGGGGGCTCACACTGGGGCTCACACTGGGGCTCACACTGGGGCTCACACTGGGGGCTCACACTGGGGGCTCACACTTAGTGACACACTGGGGGCTCACACTGGGGCTCACACTGGGGGCTCAGACTGTGGGCTCACACTTAGTGACACACTGGGGGCTCACACTGGGGCTCACACTGGGGCTCACACTGGGGGCTCACACTGGGGGCTCACACTGGGGCTCACACTGGGGCTCACACTGCAGGGCTCACACTGGGGGCTCACACTGGGGGCTCAGACTGTGGGCTCACACTTAGTGACACACTGGGGGCTCACACTGGGGCTCACACTGGGGGCTCACACTGGGGGCTCACACTTAGTGACACACTGGGGGCTCACACTGGGGCTCACACTGGGGGCTCAGACTGGGGGTTCACACTTAGTGACACACTGGGGCTCACACTGGGGACTCACACTACCGGGCTCACGTGCTTCCTACGTCATGTTTTAATGGACACGAGTATGGAGCGGGTGGAGGGTACCTTCAGTGCCTGCTCCTTGAAGAAAGCCAGCGCATATGCAAATATGTCCAAAGCTTTGACCCTCTTCCCATTGGCTGCGTGCAGGTCGGTGTTAATGGACAGATTCTGAAGGAGGACAAGAAGACTTAGTTAGTGATACTAGAGTCCAGAAGACGTACGTCTCCCTCTTCATCTTCCCATCAACAAACACTGTCCCTGATCAGGGACACCAGCATCTGTGTCTACGCTACGTCACCCCCACCGGCATCTGTGTCTACGCTACGTCACCCCGCCAGCATCTGTGTCTACCCTACGTCACCCCGCCAGCATCTGTGTCTACCCTACGTCACCCCGCCAGCATCTGTGTCTACGCTACGTCACCTTCACTGGCATCTGTGTCTACGCTACGTCACAACCACCAGCATCTGTGTCTACGCTACGTCACCCTGCCAGCATCTGTGTCTACCCTACGTCACCCCGCCAGCATCTGTGTCTACCCTACGTCACCCCGCCAGCATCTGTGTCTACGCTACGTCACCTTCACTGGCATCTGTGTCTACGCTACGTCACAACCACCAGCATCTGTGTCTACGCTACGTCACCCTGCCAGCATCTGTGTCTACCCTACGTCACCCCGCCAGCATCTGTGTCTACGCTACGTCACCTTCACTGGCATCTGTGTCTACGCTACGTCACCCCCACCGGCATCTGTGTCTACGCTACGTCACCCCGCCAGCATCTGTGTCTACCCTACGTCACCCCGCCAGCATCTGTGTCTACGCTACGTCACCTTCACTGGCATCTGTGTCTACGCTACGTCACCCCCACCGGCATCTGTGTCTACGCTACGTCACCCCGCCAGCATCTGTGTCTACCCTACGTCACCCCGCCAGCATCTGTGTCTACGCTATGTCACCTTCACTAGCCTCTGTGTCTACGCTACGTCACCTTCACCAGCATCTGTGTCTACGCTACATCACCCCCACTGGCATCTGTGTCTATGCTACGTCACCTTCACTAGCCTCTGTGTCTACGCTACGTCACCTTCACCATATCTGTGTCTACACTACATGACCTCCACCAGCCTCTGTTGTGAGGCTACATCATCTCCACCAGCCTTTGTGTCTACGCTACGTAACCGCCACCAGCATCTGTGTCTACGCTACGTCACCTCCACCAGCCTCTGTTGTGAGGCTATGTCATCTCCACTAGTCTCTGTGTCTACGCTACGTCACCCCCACAAGCCTATGTGTTGGGGCTATGTCACCTCCACCAGCCTCTATGTCCAGGCTACGTCACCTCCACCAGTCTCTGTGTCTATGCTACATCACCTCCACGATTCTGTGTCAACACTGTCACCTTCACCAACCTCCATTTAGATGCTACGTCACCTCCACCAGCATCTGTGTCTACACTACGTCACCTCCAGCCTGTTTCGAGGCTACGTCACCTCCGCCAGCCTCTTTGTCGACCCTACGTCACCTCCACCATTCTCTATGTCGAGGCTACGTCACCTCCACCATTCTCTATGTCGAGGCTACTTCACCTCCACCATTCTGTGCCGATGCTACATCACCTCCACCATTCTGTGTCGATGCTACGTCACCTCCACCAGCCTCCCAGGCTACAGTAGCGTAGCATAGCATAGCATAGCGTAGCATCTCTCTCCGCTCAGCGCTATGCTACTGCAGACCGAGGGACTGAGGATCAGTCAGACTTTAACCATGTTTAGCATGTACATTGCTGGTGTGTGAACCCTGAAACGTTTTAGCATGTAGCATGTAGCGTGTCGCATTAGCATGTAGCATTAACATGTAGCATGGCTCGAAGTTTTATGCTGAACAGTTAAACTATTGATCGATGTCGCCCAAACTCTGCTGGTCCAAATGTCTCTGCTGATGAAGGTTCAGGAGAACGTAGTTTACAGGGCGTAGTAAGAAGTATTTTCTCCTCTGGATATTTCAGGAGAACGTAGTTTACAGGGTGTAGTAAGAAGTATTTTCTCCTCTGGATATTTCAGGAGAACGTAGTTTACAGGGTGTAGTAAGAAGTATTTTCTCCTCTGGATATTTCAGGAGAACGTAGTTTACAGGGTGTAGTAAGAAGTATTTTCTCCTCTGGATATTTCAGGAGAACGTAGTTTACAGGGTGTAGTAAGAAGTATTTTCTCCTCTGGATATTTCAGGAGAACGTAGTTTACAGGGTGTAGTAAGAAGTATTTTCTCCTCTGGATATTTCAGGAGAACGTAGTTTACAGGGTGTAGTAAGAAGTATTTTCTCCTCTGGATATTTCAGGAGAACGTAGTTTACAGGGCGTAGTAAGAAGTATTTTCTCCTCTGGATATTTCAGGAGAACGTAGTTTACAGGGTGTAGTAAGAAGTATATTCTCCTCTGGATATTTCAGGAGAACGTAGTTTACAGGGTGTAGTAAGAAGTATTTTCTCCTCTGGATATTTCAGGAGAACGTAGTTTACAGGGTGTAGTAAGAAGTATTTTCTCCTCTGGATATTTCAGGAGAACGTAGTTTACAGGGTGTAGTAAGAAGTATTTTCTCCTCTGGATATTTCAGGAGAACGTAGTTTACAGGGTGTAGTAAGAAGTATTTTCTCCTCTGGATATTTCAGGAGAACGTAGTTTACAGGGTGTAGTAAGAAGTATTTTCTCCTCTGGATATTTCAGGAGAACGTAGTTTACAGGGTGTAGTAAGAAGTATTTTCTCCTCTGGATATTTCAGGAGAACGTAGTTTACAGGGCGTAGTAAGAAGTATTTTCTCCTCTGGATATTTCAGGAGAACGTAGTTTACAGGGTGTAGTAAGAAGTATATTCTCCTCTGGATATTTCAGGAGAACGTAGTTTACAGGGCGTAGTAAGAAGTATATTCTCCTCTGGATATTTCAGGAGAAGGTAGTTTACAGGGCGTAGTAAGAAGTATATTCTCCTCTGGATATTTCAGGAGAACGTAGTTTACAGGGTGTAGTAAGAAGTATATTCTCCTCTGGATATTTCAGGAGAACGTAGTTTACAGGGTGTAGTAAGAAGTATTTTCTCCTCTGGATATTTCAGGAGAACGTAGTTTACAGGGTGTAGTAAGAAGTATTTTCTCCTCTGGATATTTCAGGAGAACGTAGTTTACAGGGCGTAGTAAGAAGTATATTCTCCTCTGGATATTTCAGGAGAAGGTAGTTTACAGGGTGTAGTAAGAAGTATATTCTCCTCTGGATATTTCAGGAGAAGGTAGTTTACAGGGTGTAGTAAGAAGTATATTCTCCTCTGGATATTTCAGGAGAAGGTAGTTTACAGGGTGTCGTACGAAGTACGACGTCACGTAGTACTCGCAGGGATGTTTTGGGGTTGGAGTACTCCGTGTGGTATCGGACATGACACCTAATACTGGTGTGGGTATGGGTGCATCCCTACGAACAAGCAATGACACTGAGACCTTGAACCATGAATGAAACGACTGAGCCTTAATCTTAAACTGGATTATATTCTCAGTCCAGCCCTTCTGGAGATTAGAAATACTCCAGGTGATTCTTTTTCTCAGTAAAGAGAAGCTGTGTTGTGGTTGGTGCTCGCTAGATAAAGTACAACCGAGTTCAAGTGTGTACTTGTGTCAAAAGGTTTCTATTACAATCTTGTAATGTGACGCAGCGCCCCGGCAGGTGGGGGTGATGGCGGCAGAGCGGCGGCGGCAGAGCGGCGGCGGCAGAGCGGCGGCGGCAGAGCGGCGGCGGCGGCAGAGCGGCCTCACCGCCGTGGTGTGGAGCTTCATCTTGAACTTCTCCAGGTACAGCCACTGCTTGGACTCGCTGGGATCCAGGTCGTGGTAGAAGTCCCGAGCAGCGTAACCAAAGCTGTGGAACTTCCTGTCTGGAGTCAGCAGGATGGTGGTGGGGGTCTTCTGATTGGACACTCCCGGGTCTCCACCCTCCCAACGCCTGGTCAGACAGGAAGAAGGAGCAAAAGGAGGACATTGACATGAAAAGGAAACGTCGGTATCGTCGGCTAATGATACCTGCCCTGCTCTCCTTTAGTCTAGAGAGAGCTACGTCACACAAGCTAATGATACCTGCCCTGCTCTCCTTTAGTCTAGAGAGAGCTACGTCACACAAGCTAATGATACCTGCCCTGCTCTCCATTAGTCTAGAGAGAGCTACGTCACACAAGCTAATGATACCTGCTCTCCATTAGTCTAGAGAGAGCTACGTCACACAAGCTAATGATACCTGCTCTCCTTTAGTCTAGAGAGAGCTACGTCACACAAGCTAATGATACCTGCTCTCCATTAGTCTAGAGAGAGCTACGTCACACAAGCTAATGATACCTGCCCTGCTCTCCATTAGTCTAGAGAGAGCTACGTCACACAAGCTAATGATACCTGCCCTGCTCTCCATTAGTCTAGAGAGAGCTACGTCACACAAGCTAATGATACCTGCCCTGCTCTCCTTTAGTCTAGAGAGAGCTACGTCACACAAGCTAATGATACCTGCCCTGCTCTCCATTAGTCTAGAGAGAGCTACGTCACACAAGCTAATGATACCTGCTCTCCATTAGTCTAGAGAGAGCTACGTCACACAAGCTAATGATACCTGCCCTGCTCTCCTTTAGTCTAGAGAGAGCTACGTCACACAAGCTAATGATACCTGCCCTGCTCTCCATTAGTCTAGAGAGAGCTACGTCACACAAGCTAATGATACCTGCTCTCCATTAGTCTAGAGAGAGCTACGTCACACAAGCTAATGATACCTGCTCTCCTTTAGTCTAGAGAGAGCTACGTCACACAAGCTAATGATACCTGCTCTCCATTAGTCTAGAGAGAGCTACGTCACACAAGCTAATGATACCTGCCCTGCTCTCCATTAGTCTAGAGAGAGCTACGTCACACAAGCTAATGATACCTGCCCTGCTCTCCATTAGTCTAGAGAGAGCTACGTCACACAAGCTAATGATACCTGCCCTGCTCTCCTTTAGTCTAGAGAGAGCTACGTCACACAAGCTAATGATACCTGCCCTGCTCTCCATTAGTCTAGAGAGAGCTACGTCACACAAGCTAATGATACCTGCCCTGCTCTCCATTAGTCTAGAGAGAGCTACGTCACACAAGCTAATGATACCTGCTCTCCATTAGTCTAGAGAGAGCTACGTCACACAAGCTAATGATACCTGCCCTGCTCTCCATTAGTCTATAGAGAGCTACGTCACACAAGCTAATGATACCTGCCCTGCTCTCCTTTAGTCTAGAGAGAGCTACGTCACACAAGTTAATGATACCTGCCCTGCTCTCCTTTAGTCTAGAGAGAGCTACGTCACACAAGCTAATGATACCTGCTCTCCATTAGTCTAGAGAGAGCTACGTCACACAAGCTAATGATACCTGCTCTCCATTAGTCTAGAGAGAGCTACGTCACATAAGCTAATGATACCTGCCCTGCTCTCCATTAGTCTAGAGAGAGCTACGTCACACAAGCTAATGATACCTGCCCTGCTCTCCATTAGTCTAGAGAGAGCTACGTCACACAAGCTAATGATACCTGCCCTGCTCTCCATTAGTCTAGAGAGAGCTACGTCACACAAGCTAATGATACCTGCTCTCCATTAGTCTAGAGAGAGCTACGTCACACAAGCTAATGATACCTGCTCTCCATTAGTCTATAGAGAGCTACGTCACACAAGCTAATGATACCTGCCCTGCTCTCCTTTAGTCTAGAGAGAGCTACGTCACACATGCCAGTGTTCCAGTCAGTGTTCCAGTCAGTGTTCCTGTCAGTGTTCCAGTCAGTGTTCCAGTCAGTGTTCCTGTCAGTGTTCCTGTCAGTGTTCCAGTCAGTGTTCCAGTCAGTGTTCCAGTCAGTGTTCCAGTCAGTGTTCCAGTCAGTGTTCCAGTCAGACGTTGTTCTTAGAACATTACAGTGTAAATGTGAAACTTTTCTGAAACGAAAATGCAAATCTGCTGAGTTTTCACTAGAGAGGTAGTGTAAAGGGAGACAAGGTGATGAAGCGTCATGCGGTGGTTCTGTGAGTGGAGTCCATCCAGATGTGATGAGAGACCAGATGTGATGAGAGACCAGATGTGATGAGAGACCAGATGTGATGAGAGACACCCTGCTCACGCTCACAGAGTCAGTAAACAATCAACTCGTGCCATGAAGTGAGCGGCTGGTGAAGAAGTGAAGATTATTGAAATCCTGGATTCATTCCAGGTTTTCATTCTGCTCCTGGAACATCATTCAAGGTGTGTGAGGAGTGCTGTGCTGTTTCCAGCTGCCACACACTCCTCAGCGTCTGCACTAGTGTCAACACACCTCATGGTGTGAATGCACTCCGGCTCCTTGGTGAAGGCGTAAGCGTAACCGCTGGACGTGGTCCCGAAGTCGATGGCGACCACCACCACATAGGAGGGTCCGGGGGGGACCTGGTCCGAGTCCTCCTGAGGGCCAAGCAGAAGACAGTGTGAGGACTCGTCTCATACCACTGCCTGCTCCAGTCCTGGAGGATCACCATCCCTCACCACCACGCATCACCACCACGCACCACCACACACTACCACACACCACCACACACCACCACTCACCACCACACACTACCACACACCACCACGCACCACCACTCACCACCACGCACCACCACACACTACCACACACCACCACGCACCACCACTCACCACCACGCACCACCACACACTACCACACATCACCACGCACCACCACTCACCACCACGCACCACCACACACTACCGCACACCACCACTCCTCACCACCACTCACCACCACGCACCACCACTCACCACCCCTCACCACCACGCACCACCCCTCACCACCACGTACCACCACACACCACCACTCACGACCACTCACCACCACTCACAACCACCACTCACCACCGCTCACCACCACTCACCACCACGCACCACCACATACTACCGCACACCACCACTCCTCACCACTCCTCACCACCACTCACCACCACTCACCACCACGCACCACCACTCCTCACCACGCACCACCACTCCTCACCACTACTCACCACCGCTCACCACCACTCACCACCACTCACCACCGCTCACCACCACCACTTACCATCACCACTCACCACCCCTCACCACCACGCACCACCACACACCACCACCACTTACCATCACCACTCACCACCCCTCACCACCACGCACCACCCCTCACCACCACGTACCACCACACACCACCGCTCACCACCACCACTTACCATCACCACTCACCACCCCTCACCACCACGCACCACCCCTCACCACCACACACCACCACTCACGACCACTCACCACCCCTCACCACCACGCACCACCCCTCACCACCACACACCACCACTCACGACCCCTCACCACCACGCACCACCCCTCACCACCACACACCACCACTCACGACCACTCACCACCACGCACCACCACATACTACCGCACACCACCACTCCTCACCACTCCTCACCACCACTCACCACCACTCCTCACCACGCACCACCACTCCTCACCACTACTCACCACCGCTCACCACCACTCACCACCACTCACCACCGCTCACCACCACCACTTACCATCACCACTCACCACCCCTCACCACCACGCACCACCACACACCACCACCACTTACCATCACCACTCACCACCACTCACCACCACCACTCACCACCGCTCACCACCACACCCAACCACTCCTCACCACCACGCACCACCACCACTCACCACTCCTCACCACCACTTACCATCACCACTCACCACCGCTCACTACCACTCACCACCACTCACCAACACTCCTCACCACCACTCACCACCGCTCACCACCACACCCAACCACTCCTCACCACCACCACTCACCACCACACACCACCACCACTCACCATCACACACCACCGCTCACCACCACTCCTCACCACTCCTCACCACCACTCACCACCACTCACCACCACGCACCACCACTCCTCACCACGCACCACCACTCCTCACCACTACTCACCACCGCTCACCACCACTCACCACCACTCACCACCGCTCACCACCACCACTTACCATCACCACTCACCACCCCTCACCACCACGCACCACCACACACCACCACCACTTACCATCACCACTCACCACCCCTCACCACCACGCACCACCCCTCACCACCACGTACCACCACACACCACCGCTCACCACCACCACTTACCATCACCACTCACCACCCCTCACCACCACGCACCACCCCTCACCACCACACACCACCACTCACGACCACTCACCACCACTCACCACCACACACCACCCCTCACCACCACTCACCACCACTCACCACCACACACCACCACTCCTCACCACCACTTACCATCACCACTCACCACCGCTCACTACCACTCACCACCACTCACCACCACTCCTCACCACCACTCACCACCGCTCACCACCACACCCAACCACTCCTCACCACCACTCACCACCACACACCACCACTCCTCACCACCACTTACCATCACCACTCACTACCACTCACCACCACTCACCACCACCACTCACCACCGCTCACCACCACACCCAACCACTCCTCACCACCACGCACCACCACCACTCACCACTCCTCACCACCACTTACCATCACCACTCACCACCGCTCACTACCACTCACCACCACTCACCAACACTCCTCACCACCACTCACCACCGCTCACCACCACACCCAACCACTCCTCACCACCACCACTCACCACCACACACCACCACCACTCACCATCACACACCACCGCTCACCACCGCTCACCACCACTCACCACCACCACCACGCCCCACAAATGAACCCATGTGGTGGAAGTAGTGAGTTTCCTCTGCAGACTGAAGTGAAGCAGCTCTAGAAGTGAGACTGATCCTGATTCCCTCCTGAACATGGAGCAGCTCCGATCAGCCGCTCCAGGGAGAAGTGGCTCAGGTTCTTCATGGAGCGGCTCCTATCAGCCGCTCCAGGAAGAAGTGGCTCAGGTTCTTCATGGAGCGGCTCCTATCAGCTGCTCCAGGAAGAAGTGGCTCAGGTTCTTCATGGAGCGGCTCCTATCAGCCGCTCCAGGAAGAAGTGGCTCAGGTTCTTCATGGAGCGGCTCCTATCAGCCGCTCCAGGAAGAAGTGGCTCAGGTTCTTCATGGAGCGGCTCCTATCAGCTGCTCCAGGAAGAAGTGGCTCAGGTTCTTCATGGAGCGGCTGATCGGAGTGGCTCAGGTTCTTCATGGAGCGGCTCCTATCAGCTGCTCCAGGAAGAAGTGGCTCAGGTTCTTCATGGAGCGGCTGATCGGAGTGGCTCAGGTTCTTCATGGAGCGGCTGATCGGAGTGGCTCAGGTTCTTCATGGAGCGGCTGATCGGAGTGGCTCAGGTGTAACTCACTATTCACGCCAGGCTTCACTTCACCTGTCCAGCAGCACTAAGAAGCTTTACTGGTTTGACTGAATCACGACAGAAGACCAGCAGAAGGGGACAGACGACGGAATATTTCTACTTGTGTTGATATACTAAATGTATTTAAGTTATAACTGTTAAAGTACAGTAAATGTTTCTGTTGTGTGCATATAGATACTAACTGTAGTGTACAATAGTAGTGCTTCCTGCTGCAGTCTCATTAAGCTGCTGTTCCACTGCACGCCTCCTGAACACACTCTGTGTTCTGAGAGCCACGGCACAGACATGAGTGTGATTTGACGTCAAGCAGCAGGACATTAGTGTGAGCGGGACACTATTGGACGCAGGTCCTTTGAAAGGTGAAAGACAAGGGAGACACAATGAGCAGGAAGTGACCTGTGTGTGGGAAGGAGACAGCGGGGTGATGCCGGGGTCCCCCAGGCTCTTGGCTGGAGACGGGTTCGCCATCGCATCTGTAGAGGGAGACAGGAGCACAGACAGGACCAGGCTGCTTCATCATCATCATCATCATCATCATCATCATCATCACCAAAGGTAAGGAAGAAGAACAAAGTGAAAGACATGATTTTACATCCATCCTGTCCTCTGTCCCGTCCTGGACCAGCTGCCAGCCAATGACAGAGCACCATTACCAGGAACCATGGACGAGCTTCCATAGAGCTGCAGCTGCAGCTCTGCCTCATCCCAACAATCCTTCAATGGACAAGTTCTTCACCATCAAGGACCCGGAGAACAATGGACGCTAATTCAACCAAAAGGACTAATTGTCCCTAATTATAAATAATGTCCATCACAGCCAGTGATGGACGGTGTGGGGACAGTCATTGTACCATGACCCTGAAACCAGGGAGGAAATCACATCTCTCATCAGATTTCATTTCTGTGTAATCCTCTTGTTTTAGATCAATGTCTCTTTATTGTTTTAAAACATATAAAACACAATATAAACCTCCGCTATACCAACATTTAGTAATCAGAGTACACAGCTTGTGTAACTGTCAGCACACACCCTTTCAAAGTAAGAAATAAATGGCAGCCATTGATGGTAAATTGTCTGGCCGATCCTTTCAGTGTAAAGCTAATCTCATAGACCCATAACCTCTGAGCCAATGGACGCGTCTCGGGGGACATGAGTCCTTATAATGTAAACAGGATTAGTCTTCGAACTCGCAACCAACAAAAAGCACTCATGTTTGTCTGACGCATGCTGAAGGGGGCATCAGCAGAGACCCCCCCCTGAACAAAGCAGTGACAGCACGGGGGGGAAACCCGGGGGGACACCTGGGAGGACACCCGGCGGGGACACCCGGGGGGACACCCGGGAGGACACACTCAGCCAAACTGAGTCTCCCATTTCCACTGAAGATCATTCAAGTTGGTCTCATGATAGGACGCGAGCAAGGCAGAGATCCTTAAAACCTTTTAACGTCTGTCCAAGAGTCCAAGAGTTCGTCCACCAGGGTCCGAGGGGGACATAAAGGAAAACAGTCTGAATCAGCCCCAACAAAGTTCTCCATTACTGATATCAAAAAGTGTGACTGGTGAACAGACTGGTGAACAGACTGGTGAACTGACTGGTGAACTGACTGGTGAACAGACTGGTGAACAGACTGGTGAACAGACTGGTGAACTGACTGGTGAACTGACTGGTGAACAGACTGGTGAACAGACTGGTGAACTGACTGGTGAACTGACTGGTGAACTGACTGGTGAACAGACTGGTGAACTGACTGGTGAACTGACTGGTGAACAGACTGGTTAACAGACTGGTGAACTGACTGGTGAACTGACTGGTGAACTGACTGGTGAACAGACTGGTGAACTGACTGGTGAACTGACTGGTGAACAGACTGGTGAACTGACTGGTGAACTGACTGGTGAACAGACTGGTTAACAGACTGGTGAACAGACTGGTGAACTGGGCTGAACCACTGATTGCATTTGCAATAATATCGTGATATGATAAGACGGGACTTTCTAATCACAACTGCTGCGATTTAACTTCTCACTGATATTTGATACCAACGGAACTCACTGATCAGAGGTTCCTGATCAGAGGTTCCTGATCAGAGGTTCCTGATCAGAGGTTCCTGATCAGAGGTGTCTGCTTCATGATCCTGGTCTGCTTCATGATCCTGGTCTGATCCATGATCCTGGTCTGCTTCATGATCCTGGTCTGATCCATGATCCTGGTCTGATCCATGATCCTGGTCTGCTTCATGATCCTGGTCTGATCCATGATCCTGGTCTGCTTCATGGTGCTGAAATGATCCCCAGTGTTTCCCTGCTGCTGCTCTGCTCGCTGGCTGCAAACTGTGGACTGGATTTCCTGAAGGGAGGCGGGTCTCAATGAGACCAGGAGGAATGAGGCAGGAAATCCAGTCCACAGTTTGCAGCCAGCGAGCAGGCTAGGGAAGTAGCACTGTGCTATCCAACTTTTCATGGCAACATGTTGCTGTTTGGAGGGATTTTAGTCTCACAACACCACAAAGCAACACAGCAACGTGGATGTTAGCAAAGCAACGCAGCAACGTGAATGTTAGCTAAGCAACACAGCAACATTGATGTTAGCAAAGCAACACAGCAATGTGGATGTTAGCAAAGCAACGCAGCAACGAACAATGTTAGCTAAGCAATGATGCATTCAAGGATTCTGTAAAAACCAGCAGTAATACTGGAGAAAGCAGGTCAGAACATCTCTTGAAACAATCAGCTGGAACCCGGAGATTTGTCGCTTTGCATGTCCTTTATTGGCAGGCCGCTGTGATGTCCCCCTCCAAGCCCGTGATCCAATCAGAGTTTACAGCAGGGAGATTAAGGCCTTAAAAAAGCTCGACTTGCTGCACATTGAGAGGAGGAGGGTGATCGGTGAAACTCACTAAAGCACAGTGTTGTTCCTGAACGGCTTTAATGAACGCTCCGTTTGTGTAGCGTTTGTACTTCTGCCTGATGAACGTTAACGTGAGCGCGCTCACTACAGCGTTTGTGAACGGCTCTCACAGTCCAACGTTGTTTTCCAGAGTTGCCAGATTTCCATAGAGCCTTCCAGTGAAAACCCAGATAAAGCTCAGATAAACAGGCTTATCATGTAGGAGGAAAACAGCCAATCAGGCAACAGCAGCCACCAGAGTGGCTCCACCGCCTACGTCATCAACATGCGAAGCATCACGGCAAAAACAAATGGAAGACAGCAGCTCTACCTCGGACTCTGCCTCAGCCCCATATGGTTACTTAACAGAATTTTATAAAAAGGTCAATGAAGACTCAGATGGGAAGAACCTGACCTTTTCATGTAAACTTTGCCCGCCGACGTCAACATCAAACCTGAGGCGGCACATCGACCCAAAGCCCCCGGCCAGCCTTTCAAGGTATGTGCAAGTTACTATAGATCAATAGACACGGCAACGGCGAGCCAAAACAGATTCTAAACCAGCCAAACCCCGTTAAGGGAAACAGCAGCGGGGGGGTGCTGAGTGCACAGCAGCTGATTGCTGGTCAGCTGTGAACAAAGCACTTGTGGGGATCACGGTCCACTACATCCAGTACTGGCATGCCGGCGGATTTAAGGTCGTGTGTTCAGTAACAGACAATGCTGCCAGTGTTGTCAAGGCGTCCAACTGTTTTGGGATGGATGAATAGTGATAGTGACTGATAGTGAAGAGCCAGAGACAGTGATCCACTTTGACGAAGAGAGCCTGAGCCTCTCTCAGGTCGGGATCATCCCTCTCTCCCACCTCAGAGGAGGTGCATCTAGTGACCAAAGATAAGAAAGGGTCACTGAACCATGTCTGCTCTGTGGAACCGGGTCAAGCCAAGTCCGAAGGCTTCTGATACTGTGGAGGAAAAGCTTTGGCTTTGTTGTGCTAAATGACACAAGAGGGAACTCTGGATTTCTTGCCATAGAGCAAAGCTAACTACCAAGGCAGAAACGAATGTGGCTGAGGTCACCCCTGCAATGATGCCCCTCCCCTCCCCCACCAGCTGATTGTGAACACTGGGAGTGATGACTTTCTCCACATGGAGTCAACTTCATCCACGAGTTCCTGGAGGTGATGAGGCCTTCAGCACTTGTCCTAAACCTCCTCCGAGCAGAGAAGAACATCTGTCGTGGCTGCCTGCCTCCAACCATTGTGCTACTGCCTTGTCTTATTAATGAGCTGTTGGATGCCAGCATGAAGACCACTGCAGCAGAGGCTCTCATTACACGCCGGCCCCTCATAGAGAGCATCTTGCATGGCTGGCAGGTCTTCTGGACAAGAGGGAGGACATTCTCTCCGCTATGCTGGTGCCAAGAGTCAAGCTGGACGGGGTCCAAGCTGGACGGGGTCCAAGCTGGACGGGGTCCAAGATGGACGGGGTCCAAGCTGGACGGGGTCCAAGATGGACAGGGTCCAAGATGGACAGGGTCCAAGATGAGGAGAAACATGTGCAGTACAGACTGACGCTGAAAAGACAATTTCAAACCCTCAACTCTGCCGACTCAGCTGAAAGAGACTCGGGTTAGAGCTGCAGGAGAGAGCTGCAGGAGAGAGGTGCTGCAGGAGAGAGGTGCTGCAGGAGAGAGGCGCTGCAGGAGAGAGGTGCTGCAGGAGAGAGGCACAGCAGGAGAGAGGTGCTGCAGGAGAGAGGCACAGCAGGAGAGAGGTGCTGCAGGAGAGAGGCGCTGCAGGAGAGAGGCGCTGCAGGAGAGAGCTGCAGGAGAGAGGCACTGCAGGAGAGAGGTACTGCAGGAGAGAGGCACAGCAGGAGAGAGGCGCTGCAGGAGAGAGCTGCAGGAGAGAGGCGCTGCAGGAGAGAGGCGCTGCAGGAGAGAGGCGCTGCAGGAGAGAGCTGCAGGAGAGAGGCACAGCAGGAGAGAGGTGCTGCAGGAGAGAGGCACTGCAGGAGAGAGGCGCTGCAGGAGAGAGGCGCTGCAGGAGAGAGCTGCAGGAGAGAGGCACAGCAGGAGAGAGGTGCTGCAGGAGAGAGGCGCTGCAGGAGAGAGGCGCTGCAGGAGAGAGCTGCAGGAGAGAGGCACTGCAGGAGAGAGGTACTGCAGGAGAGAGGCACAGCAGGAGAGAGGCGCTGCAGGAGAGAGCTGCAGGAGAGAGGCGCTGCAGGAGAGAGGCGCTGCAGGAGAGAGGCGCTGCAGGAGAGAGGCGCTGCAGGAGAGAGCTGCAGGAGAGAGGCACAGCAGGAGAGAGGTGCTGCAGGAGAGAGGCACTGCAGGAGAGAGGCGCTGCAGGAGAGAGGCGCTGCAGGAGAGAGCTGCAGGAGAGAGGCACAGCAGGAGAGAGGTGCTGCAGGAGAGAGGCGCTGCAGGAGAGAGGCGCTGCAGGAGAGAGCTGCAGGAGAGAGGCACAGCAGGAGAGAGGCGCAGCAGGAGAGAGGCACTGCAGGAGAGAGGCACAGCAGGAGAGAGGCGCTGCAGGAGAGATGCGCTGCAGGAGAGAGCTGCAGCAGGAGAGAGGTGCTGCAGGAGAGAGGCGCTGCAGGAGAGAGCTGCAGGAGAGAGCTGCAGCAGGAGAGAGGCGCAGCAGGAGAGAGGCGCTGCAGGAGAGAGGCGCAGCAGGAGAGAGGCACAGCAGGAGAGAGGTGCTGCAGGAGAGAGGCACTGCAGGAGAGAGGCGCTGCAGGAGAGAGACGCAGCAGGAGAGAGGCACAGCAGGAGAGAGGCACAGCAGGAGAGAGGTGCTGCAGGAGAGAGGCACTGCAGGAGAGAGGCACTGCAGGAGAGAGGCACAGCAGGAGAGAGGTGCTGCAGGAGAGAGGCGCTGCAGGAGAGAGGCGCTGCAGCAGCCGTGGTCTAATATTCAGGTAGGGATGAACTGGGATTATCTTCCATCAGTAAGATGCTGTGGTAATAAGTACAGTAAATACCCAGCCTCAATCCTAGTTCTGTCTCGGTGAGATTATTCTAATGCTTGTGCAGCTAATAGTAATTGTGCTTTTCAAAATAAAAATTTGGTCAAATTATTTCAGTGTTTGCCTCAGTACACAATTCCTTTAATACAGAGTACTGTTAGTATTTTTGCCACAATAATCCTGATGTTAAAATGTCTTGTTTCATGTCATTCAGGCCCGGCTGGGAGAAGCAGGGATCCACCGGGGATCCACCGGGGATCCACCAGGGATCCACCGGGGATCCACCGGGGATCCACCGGGGATCCACCAGGGAGAGAGCACTGTGACCAGTCACAGATCTTCAGTCACCTTGGACTGTGACGGACTCTTTCTAAGTTATTGGGTTTTTGTTGTTTTGTTGTTTTGTTGTGTTTTGGGTTTTTTCGTTTGGGCTGTATTTTGCTCTTTCATGATCAAAGTTCCAGAACTTTTCTTTGGACAAACAAGTCAGGAACAAAAATCGATTCAGGAAAAACTGAAAAGTGAGCTCGATAAATCAAGTTGAAATGTTTTGCACTTTGAGGTACATGTTAAGTTTCTCACCTCACATTGGGTTTGTGTAAGTCCTGTTGACACATCTTCTGGACTCTGTAGTACTGTATAACAGAATACTGCAGTTCAGAATGGTCTCCTTGACTATTTTCAATTAGAACCCGCCTGGTATTTTTCCCTCTGCGCCTTCAGGACGACTGTCCGTTTGTTTAGAGTCACTAAGTCCTCCTTCATAGAGACCATTGAAGCAGCTCATGGTTCTGAGAATATCCTGTGGGGGGGGGGGGGGGGGGGGGGGGGGGGGGGGGGGGGGGGGGGGGGGGGGGCTGCAGCTGCCCCTAGTGAGGACTGGCTGGGGGGTAACAATGGAGAAATACCAGCATTCTGAGGGGAACAGCTCACAGCAACATGTTGGAAAAAAAAGAATTATGAAGTAGTTTATTTTTGAAACTGTGAATTTAGAACTATGAACTGAACGAGTTAATTTTAAAATTTGTGAACTTTGAAGTAGTTCATGTAAAACTGGACTTTCCCAGTACTGCTAAAGCCCATAGTCACACTCCTTCACCAAATGGAAAATTCTATTGTCCATGAAAGAATTATCGATTGTTGAATATGTCCCGTGGACCACAGGGTAGAATAAATATGTCCCGTGGACCACAGGGTAGAATAAATATGTCCCGTGGACCACAGGGTAGAATAAATATGTCCCGTGGACCACAGGGTAGAATAAATATGTCCCGTGGACCACAGGGTAGAATGAATATGTCCTGTGGACCACAGGGTAGAATAAATATGTCCCGTGGACCACAGGGTAGAATGAATATGTCCCGTGGACCGCAGGGTAGAATGAATCTGTCCTGTGGACCACAGGGTAGAATGAATATGTCCCGTGGACCACAGGGTAGAATGAATATGTCCCTGCAGGGGGGGTCCGGCCGTACCACACATCAGCCACATAATCCTGAATCTTCATCAAATGACTGAAGGAAATGCTCAGTTTAACAAGGTTCTACACCTCTTACTCCGTCACCGCCATAGCCCCGCCCCCATTCTGTGTAATCTAAAAGCATTCATGAGATTCACAACATGGCCTCCAGTTTGAATAGTCAGGAGAGATGAGGACAGCGTGTCATACTTATACATTTAGTTTTTACTAATAAAGAGTAGAAACAAGACAGAGATGGACGGGTGTTCAACAAGGACCTCCCACTAGGTTCCACTTTGGAACCATTGATTTGCTACAGAAGGAAAACATCAAGAGTCCGTTCTTCTGGTTCCTCCAGGTGAGCAGCTCGGCTGAGGAACACTTCCAGTTCCCCCGTTTACCACCGAGCAACGTCCTGGAAACCCCCGACAGGAAGTCCAGTTTGACCTGGGGGGGTAACAGGAAGTCCAGTTTGACCTGAGGGGGTAACAGGAAGTCCAGTTTGACCTGGGGGGGTAACAGGAAGTCCAGTTTGACCTGAGGGGGTAACAGGAAGTCCAGTTTGACCTGGGGGGGTAACAGGAAGTCCAGTTTGACCTGGGGGGGTAACAGGAAGTCCAGTTTGACCTGAGCAGGTAACAGGAAGTCCAGTTTGACCTGAGCGGGTAACAGGAAGTCCAGTTTGACCTCAGCAGGTAACAGGAAGTCCAGTTTGACCTGAGCAGGTAACAGGAAGTCCAGTTTGACCTGAGGGGGTAACAGGAAGTCCAGTTTGACCTGGGGGGGTAACAGGAAGTCCAGTTTGACCTGAGGGGGTAACAGGAAGTCCAGTTTGACCTGAGCAGGTAACAGGAAGTCCAGTTTGACCTGGGGGGGTAACAGGAAGTCCAGTTTGACCTGAGCAGGTAACAGGAAGTCCAGTTTGACCTGGGGGGGGGGGGGGGTAACAGGAAGTCCAGTTTGACCTGGGGGGGGGGGGGGTAACAGGAAGTCAAGGAGAGGAGCTTCACTCTCCATGAAGCTTAGAGACTGTGGTGACAAGAAACAGCTGCTTTCAGGGGGGTTCACTACAGACCACACTAGGTTCACTACATACCACACTAGGTTCACTACAGACCACACTAGGTTCACTACAGACCACACTAGGTTCACTCCAGACCACACTAGGTTCACTACAGACCACACTAGGTTCACTCCAGACCACACTAGGTTCACTACATACCACACTAGGTTCACTCCAGACACACTGGATTCAGAAGAGACAACACTGGGTTATCTACACACACACTAGGTTCACTACAGACCTCACTGAGTTCACTACAGACACACTGGGTTCACTACAGATACAGTAGGTTTACTACAGACATGCTGGGTTAACTGCAGACACACTAGGTTCATTAGAAACCACACTGGGTTCACTACAGACACACTAGGTTCACTACAGACATGCTGGGTTCAGTAGAGACCACACTGGGTTAACTACACACACACTAGGTTCACTACAGACCACACTGAGTTCACTACAGACACACTAGGTCCACTACAGACCACACTAGGTTCACTACAGACACACTAGGTCCACTACAGACCACACTAGGTTCACTAAAGACACACTAGGTTCACTACAGACCACACTGAGTTCACTACAGACACACTGGGTTCACTACAGACCATGTTGGTTCACTACAGACACACTAGGTCCACTACAGACCACACTAGGTTCACTAAAGACACACTAGGTCCACTACAGACCACACTGGGTTCACTACAGACACACTAGGGTTCACTACAGACACACTGGGTCCACTACAGACCACAGTGGGTTCACTACAGACACACTGGGTCCACTACAGACCACATTGGTTCACTACAGACCACAGTGGGTTCACTACAGACCACATTGGTTCACTACAGACACACTGGGTCCACTACAGACCACAGTGGGTCCACTACAGACCACAGTGGGTTCACTACAGACACACTGGGTCCACTACAGACCACATTGGTTCACTACAGACACACTGGGTTCACTACAGACCACAGTGGGTCCACTACAGACCACACTGGGTGCACTACAGACACACTGGGTTCACTACAGACACACTAGGGTTCACTACAGACACACTAGGGTGGGTTTGTACCCCCGTCCCTGTTGGCTGTGATACGTCTGGAGCTGAGAGAACTCAGCAGGTTCAGGGTCCGGAGCTGCAGCAGCGAGGTTTGTATTGATCTGTGAGATGGATTCTGGTGACGTGCAGGTCACTGCTGCTCACACAGTTTCGTCTGTGATGAGCTTTTACCCCGAGTGAAGTGAAGTGTAGAGCGGTTGTGAGGAGGAGCTGTCACAGTGGGAGCCGGCAGCTCCGGGCTCCGTCCTGACCCCGAAGCTCCCGAAGCGTCTGCAGACCTGCACACTGACGACTTCCCCGCTCTGAGAGCACCTGGCTTTAAAACACAATGACATTTCACTAGAATTGGTGATTGTCTCCCCATTGGTGACCATCATTTTCATTAGTGTGGCTTAATAGCCTTCACTGAAAGTGTTCTTTGAAAACATCATAATAATACTCCCTGGACGTACTGTAAGTGTCTGGCAGAATTGTCTCACAACGGGACATCATGTTATCCATCCTATTCTCCTGCCTGGCTCACCCTTTTCTCTTGTCCACCCCTACAGAGTGGATGAGTGGTCTGAAGACCCATAATACACTTTGCCAGGCAATTACAGTGCAGAATTACAGACCACCTGTGGCTAGACTCCATCTCGCCGCCTCTCTGCCGCCCCCCTAGCCCACTCCCAAAATCACCTCCGCACCCCGGACTTTCATTCTCAACAATAAAAACCCAATCACCAGTGAAAGGTAGAGGGATTGTAATCCTGTAATCACTAATCTCTCAAGTGACGCTGGATTGACTCAGCCTCTCTCTCCATTGTGCAGATTGTTTTCCTGTGTGCAAAAAGAAAAGTCTTCAGTCTCTCTGAACAGCAGCGGTGTGTGGCCTCAGACAGCGAGAGATAAAGGCTGAAGTCCCACCGAGCATCAGAACCTGCAGCTCTACGAACCAGAGGGGCTTTACTCTGCAGCTTAGAGAGGAAAGGTCCATTCAGAACCCCCGAATGGGCTCAGAGTCTTCTTCAGCTCATGTAGTGAGTGTGTGTGTGTGTGTGTGTGTGTGTGTGTGTGTGTGTGTGTGTGTGTGTGTGTGTGTGTGTGTGTGTGTGTGTGTGTGTGTGTGTGTGTGTGTGTGTGTGTGTGTGTGTGTGTGTGTGTGTGTGTGTGTGTGTGTGTGTGTGTGTGTGTGTGTGTGTGTGTGTGTGTGTGTGTGTGTGTGTGTGTGTGTGTGTGTGTGTGTGTGTGTGGTGGAGCCAACCGGCCTTGTGTTCCTCAGAATGCAAAGCAAAGATGTGAAAATGGGAACATTCTGAAAATGCGACCTTGAGTGGTTCATTCTAAAGCATTCCTGACGACGCCGCTCTACATTGTGACGTGTGATCAGACTTCACTGCTCAACAGGAGCAGCTTCCTGTTTCCTTTCTTGCTTTCTTTAAATGTTCCTTCTTTTTGGGAAAAAACGTAACGGCTTCTTTTCACTGGTGATGGTTTCCACCCGTCCCCGTCCCCATACCATACCTATACCTATACCTGTACCTGTACCTGTACCTGTACCTGTCCCTGTCCCTGTCCCTGTCCCTGTACCTGTACCTGTACCTGTCCCTGTCCCTGTACGTGTACGTGTACCTGTACCTGTACCTGTCCCTGTCCCTGTCCCTGTACGTGTACCTGTACCTGTACCTGTCCCTGTACCTATACCTGTACCTGTACCTGTACCTGTACCTGTACGTGTACCTGTCCCTGTCCCTGTACCTGTACCTGTAAAGCCGCAGTTCAACTGTGCAGTCTGTGGCGGAGCGGGAGGATACAGTGCTGTAAAGCCACCCCAGGCCCAACTCTGTGGCTCGGTCCCACCACAGAAAGTACGGTTCAAATGTAGGGGGGGTTGTGAACGACGAGGGGAAGAACTTGGAGGCCGGGTGGCGGCCGGGTGGCGGCCGGGTGGCGGCCGGCTTGCCGCGGAGTTGTGGCTGGGTGAAGCACAAAAAAGCGGTGGAACTGCAGCCTAACTGACTCACTCACTCCAAACTTCACTGCGTCAGTACTTTAAGTGGGCCGGTACGAACCGGTACGCAGTACTGGCACTTTTATATTTGACCCCTCAGCGTACCGGGACTTTGCTCTAGCGTACGGTGCGTACCAGAACTTTCCCTGATGTCCAGACGGTCAGCCGCTACTAGTTTCACACTTTGGACCCGGCGGCTGAAACAATGAGGCTGATTGGAGGATCTTTACTGGTGAACCAGCTTCAGACCAACAATACATGGTGATGCGTTCAGGTGCATCACGTAACTCTGCACTCCGGGGCCGACCAGTCGTCCTCAGAGGAAAATCTCTCCTCACAATCACAATCAGTAAATACTTTATGACCAGAGATTAAACCCTCAGTGTTTGAGTACTTTTGCAGTAATTCACTTTCTCTCTCTCTCTCTCTCTCTCTCTCTCTCTCTCTCTCTCTCTCTCTCTCTCTCTCTCTCTCTCTCTCTCTCTCTCTCTCTCTCTCTCTCTCTCTCTCTCTCTCTCTCTCTCTCTCTCTCTCTCTCTCTCTCTCTCTCTCTCTCTCTCTCTCTCTCTCTCTCTCTCTCTCTCTCTCTCTCTCTCTCTCTCTCTCTCTCGAAGGTCAGGTGAAGGTCAGGTGAAGGTCAGGTGGAGGTCATGGTTAGGTATGGTGAAGCTCATGGTGAAGGTCAGGTGAAGGTCAGGTTGAGGTCATGGTGAAGGTCAGGTGAAGGTCAGGTGGAGGTCAGGTGGAGGTCATGGTGAAGGTCAGGTGAAGGTCAGGTGGAGGTCAGGTGGAGGTCATGGTGAAGGTCAGGTGGAGGTCAGGTGAAGGTCATGGTGGAGGTCATGGTGAAGGTCAGGTGGAGGTCAGGTGGAGGTCAGGTGAAGGTCAGGTGGAGGTCATGGTGAAGGTCAGGTGAAGGTCAGGTGGAGGTCAGGTGGAGGTCATGGTGAAGGTCAGGTGGAGGTCAGGTGGAGGTCAGGTGAAGGTCAGGTGGAGGTCAGGTGGAGGTCAGGTGGAGGTCATGGTGAAGGTCAGGTGAAGGTCAGGTGGAGGTCAGGTGGAGGTCAGGTGGAGGTCATGGTTAGGTCAGGTGAAGGTCAGGTGGAGGTCAGGTGGAGGTCAGGTGGAGGTCATGGTGAAGGTCAGGTGGAGGTCAGGTGGAGGTCAGGTGAAGGTCAGGTGAAGGTCAGGGTGAAGGTCAGGTGGAGGTCAGGTGAAGGTCAGGTGAAGGTCATGGTGAAGGTCAGGTGAAGGTCAGGTGGAGGTCAGGGTGAAGGTCAGGTGGAGGTCAGGTGAAGGTCAGGTGAAGGTCAGGGTGAAGGTCAGGTGGAGGTCAGGTGAAGGTCAGGTGAAGGTCATGGTGAAGGTCAGGTGAAGGTCAGGTGGAGGTCAGGGTGAAGGTCAGGTGGAGGTCAGGTGGAGGTCATGGTGAAGGTCAGGTGAAGGTCAGGTTGAGGTCAGGGTGAAGGTCAGGTGAAGGTCAGGTGGAGGTCATGGTTAGGTACATAGTTCCTGGTTGTCTGTGGAAAGCCTGATGTTTGCTGAATACTGGTTTGTACCAGTATTACTTAAAAACTTCATATCGTGTGAAACAAAGGGAGTTCTCTTGCTTCCCTGAAGTTTAATCCAGATTAATCTGCTGTGTTTAGCCTGGCCTCCTGCTGAATTGACATTAGGGAACCAAACATTCCTCTTCCAAACTGCCTCCGTCCACCGCCGGGCCTCAGGCCTCACAGACCCTGCTGGTTCAGAATTCTGGAACCTTCACCTCTAGAACGGACCTTTGATCCACTTTACTGCAGATCCAATCCTCCTGGAACCACAAACCACACAGAACCTCTCAGAACACGTAGCTTCACAAGAGTTAATCACAGTGAGGAGCCGCAGTCACTGTTCTCCTGTTTAGAACCGTTCCAGCTGCTCTAGCTGCTGATCACTACCATGTCTACACTTCCTCCACTCTTTAAACAGTTCAAGCTTTTAACTTCTTTCAGTAATTTAAGTCCTTTTTTTCTACTTCTGCAGTTTCACTTCTTTCTTTTTTACATTTCGTTGACATGTTTTAGTTGTTTTAGTCACGTTTTCACATATTTAATTCCTATTTTGTTGAGTGTATAAAGCCTTATCCTGCGTACCTTGTAATGGTTTCTGAACCTTTGGTTCTGCCTGGTTCTGTGCGGTTCTGCTATGTTTGACCAAAGCCACAGTTGGATCCACCACAGCCAGAGTGCTGCGGGGTTTGCTGGTGTTGGAACAGCACCCATCGAACCAGCAGGGGATGTGTTCCTGAGCTGTGGTTCACGACAATGGTTCGAGTGGAAACGCAGCAGCATTTTCAGAATGATGTCATTTTCTGTCTTGTCTGTTTCCTGTTTAGTTTGAAGTCTGACTGTGTCTCTTGTTTCAGGTCCCTTCACTTCCCTTCCTCCTGTCTGGTTGCTGGTCTCTGTGTGATTGTCTGCACCTGGTGGAAGTCGGGTTTCAGGCCACGTTTACACGTACCTGGATTTTTACAAAAACACATATTTCCCCTCTGCGTTTACAAAAGAATCCACCTGCTTCACAGCTGCTATCAGCAGCCAAACCTGTAGGGGGCAGTGTAACAGGAAGCAGGAAGCCATGATAGCCAATCAGAATCCTTGAAAAAAAAACACAACGTCACTATTTAAATCTCTGCCTCCCGTCTTTAGATGTGTATGTGTGTGTGTGTATGTATGTACGTATGTACGTACGTACGTACGTACGTACGTACGTACGTACGTATGTATGTATGTATGTATGTATGTACGTACGTACGTACGTACGTACGTACGTACGTACGTACGTACGTACGTACGTACGTACGTATGTATGTATGTATGTATGTATGTACGTACGTACGTATGTATGTATGTACGTATGTACGTATTGTATGTATGTATGTATGTACGTATGTACGTACGTACGTATGTATGTATGTATGTACGTATGTACGTACGTATGTATGTATGTACATATGTACGTACGTATGTACGTACGTACGTATGTACGTATGTATGTATGTACGTACGTACGTACGTACGTATGTATGTATGTATGTATGTATGTACGTACGTATGTATGTATGTATGTATGTATGCGTGCATGTGTATGTATGTATGTATGTACGTATGTACGTACGTACGTATGTATGTATGTATGTACGTATGTACGTACGTATGTATGTATGTATGTATGTATGTATGTATGTACGTATGTATGTATGTATGTACGTATGTACGTATGTACGTATGTATGTACGTATGTACGTACGTATGTATGTATGTATGTATGTATGTACGTACGTACGTACGTACGTACGTATGTATGTATGTATGTATGTATGTATGTATGTACGTATGTACGTACGTACGTATGTATGTATGTACGTATGTACGTACGTACGTATGTATGTATGTATGTACGTATGTACGTACGTATGTATGTATGTACATATGTACGTACGTATGTACGTACGTACGTATGTACGTATGTATGTATGTACGTACGTTACGTACGTACGTATGTATGTATGTATGTATGTATGTACGTACGTATGTATGTATGTATGTATGTATGCGTGCATGTGTATGTATGTATGTATGTACGTATGTACGTACGTACGTATGTATGTATGTATGTACGTATGTACGTACGTATGTATGTATGTATGTATGTATGTATGTACGTATGTATGTATGTATGTACGTATGTACGTATGTATGTATGTATGTATGTACGTATGTACGTATGTATGTATGTATGTATGTACGTATGTACGTATGTATGTATGTATGTACGTACGTATGTATGTATGTATGTATGTACGTACGTATGTATGTATGTATGTACGTATGTATGTATGTATGTATGTATGTATGTACGTATGTACGTATGTATGTATGTATGTACGTACGTATGTATGTATGTATGTATGTATGTACGTATGTACGTACGTATGTATGTATGTACGTACGTATGTATGTATGTATGTATGTATGTATGTATGTATGTACGTACGTATGTATGTATGTATGTATGTATGTATGTATGTACGTATGTACGTATGTACGTATGTATGTACGTATGTACGTACGTATGTATGTATGTATGTATGTACGTACGTATGTACGTATGTAAATTTGCTCAGAAAGCTGCTGATAGAACAGCCTGATGGCGTCATGAGAAAGATTCCCAGCAGAGGGACGGAGACAAAGCAGAGCAGCCACTGTTCCCCACCAGAGCTCCACCGCAGCCTCATTAAAGCCACCGCAGGACACTGAGGAGCACAAACACTAAACAAAAACACTAAACAAATCAGCCATCAAAGAGCAGCATTCACTGGAGCCAGAAGAGGGATGGAAGAGAAAGAAGTGTTTCTTCTTCCATCTGAGGGCTCACTGAGAGGGGGGGGGGGGGGGGGGGGGGTAGAGAGAGAGAGAGAGAGAGAGAGAGAGAGAGAGAGCGAGAGAGAGAGAGAGAGAGTCTCTCACTCGCTTCATCCACTTGGCTGCCAGCCCAGACTCACCATGCAGGAAAAAAGCCTGACAACAGCTGCAGTCACTACACACACACACACACACACACACACACACACACACACACACACACACACACACACACACACACACACACACAGACACAGACACAGACACAGACACAGACACAGACACAGACACACAGACACAGACACACACACACACAAACAGAAAAACAGACACACACACACACACGTACACACACACAAACAGAAAAACAGACACACACACAGACACACACAGACACACACACACACACACACACACACACAAACAGAAAAACAGACACACACACACACACACACACACACATACACACACTCACAGAAAAACAGACACACACACACACACACACAGACACAGACACACACACACACACATACACTCACACACACACAGACACACACTCACACACACAGACACACACACACACTCACACACACAGACACACAAACACACACGTCACACACACTCACACACACACAAGACTAAACTGATTCATGCAGGTTGTGATAGGAAGCTGTCAGAAGTGTCCACGCTGGACGGCTCAGAGACAGGGCTGTGGTGGGACGAGGGGGACATACCCAGCATGAGACAGGGCTGTGGTGGGACGAGGGGGACATACCCAGTATGAGACAGGGCTGTGGTGGGGCGAGGGGGACATACGCAGTATGAGACAGGGCTGTGGTGGTGGGAAGAGGGGGACATACCCAGTATGAGACAGGGCTGGTGGTGGGGACGAGGGGGACATACCCAGTATGAGACAGGGCTGTGGTGGGGCGAGGGGGGACATACCCAGTATGAGACAGGGCTGTGGTGGTGGGAAGAGGGGGACATACCCAGTATGAGACAGGGCTGGTGGTGGGACGAGGGGGACATACCCAGTATGAGACAGGGCTGTGGTGGGACGAGGGGGACATACCCAGTATGAGACAGGGCTGTGGTGGGACGAGGGGGACATACCCAGTATGAGACAGGGCTGTGGTGGGACGAGGGGGACATACCCAGTATGAGACAGGGCTGTGGTGGGACGAGGGGGACATACCCAGTATGAGACAGGGCTGTGGTGGGACGAGGGGGACATACCCATATGAGACAGGGCTGTGGTGGGACGAGGGGGACATACCCAGTATGAGACAGGGCTGTGGTGGGACGAGGGGGACATACCCATATGAGACAGGGCTGTGGTGGGACGAGGGGGACATACCCAGTATGAGACAGGTCAGCTCACCTCTACAAGCGGCACTAAATTCTTTACTTCCATCTCCAGTAAACGATCCAGACAGAGTGAGACTTTCTGATCAGAAGGTCTAAAGGACACCAGTGCTGCATTGTCCACAGCAAAGACAGAGACGTAACCACGGGACAATACACATGATGTGTGACCGATGGGAGGAAACTCTCCCCTGAACAATGGATTTCCTTCCTGCATGTCAGTACTGGAAGAGCTGATAACAGCAAACACTCTGGGCCGGATCAGCAGGACAGACCAGAGGACAGACCAGAGGACATCACTATTGTGTCCACGTCTCCGTCAAAACATCGTCATCGTGAGCAGCAGCATATCTGGCTCTTCTTACCGTGGGGGTGTAAATCTAAAGAGCCAATGAATTATAATGAGTCGGGAGGATTCACAGCTCAGTGCAACAGATAGTTCTACTTCCTGTTGAATAGTACCTCACTTCCTGCTGCCTCACCTCCACCCTCAGAGCCTCACCACACCTGAGGTCATGCTGGACCTCTGGAGTCCCTGGTATTGATGGTATTGATACAGAAATACTTCAATGCAACTGATTTAAAGATTTATTAATAAAGTATGGATATTATTTATCAAACACAAAATACAGGCCCCTCCCCCTCTCATAGGTTAACATACTCCAAGGTTTAGTGTGGGTTAACAAGTTAACTTGTTACTACCTGGAGGGTAAAGTTACTACCTGGAGGGTAAAGTTACTACCTGGAGAGTAAAGTTACTACCTGGAGAGTAAAGTTACTACCTGGAGGGTCAAGTTACTACCTGGAGGGTAAAGTTACTACCTGGAGGGTAAAGTTACTACCTGGAGAGTAAAGTTACTACCTGGAGAGTAAAGTTACTACCTGGAGAGTAAAGTTACTACCTGGAGGGTAAAGTTACTACCTGGAGAGTAAAGTTACTACCTGGAGGGTAAAGTTACTACCTGGAGGGTAAAGTTACTACCTGGAGAGTAAAGTTACTACCTGGAGGGTAAAGTTACTACCTGGAGAGTAAAGTTACTACCTGGAGGGTAAAGTTACTACCTGGAGGGTAAAGTTACTACCTGGAGAGTAAAGTTACTACCTGGAGGGTAAAGTTACTACCTGGAGAGTAAAGTTACTACCTGGAGGGTAAAGTTACTACCTGGAGAGTAAAGTTACTACCTGGAGGGTAAAGTTACTACCTGGAGAGTAAAGTTACTACCTGGAGGGTAAAGTTACTACCTGGAGAGTAAAGTTACTACCTGGAGGGTAAAGTTACTACCTGGAGAGTAAAGTTACTACCTGGAGGGTAAAGTTACTACCCGGAGAGTAAAGTTACTACCTGGAGAATAAAGTTTCTACCCGGAGAGTAAAGTTACTACCTGGAGGGTAAAGTTACTACCTGGAGAGTAAAGTTACTACCTGGAGGGTAAAGTTACTACCTGGAGAGTAATGTTACTACCTGGAGAATAAAGTTACTACCTGGAGGGTCAAGTTACTACCTGGAGGGTAATGTTACTACCTGGAGAGTAAAGTTACTACCTGGAGGGTAATGTTACTACCTGGAGGGTAAAGTTACTACCTGGAGGGTAAAGTTACTATCTGGAGGGTAAAGTTACTACCTGGAGAGTAAAGTTACTACCTGGAGGGTAAAGTTACTACCTGGAGAGTAAAGTTACTACCTGGAGGGTAAAGTTACTACCTGGAGGGTAAAGTTACTATCTGGAGGGTAAAGTTACTACCTGGAGAGTAAAGTTACTACCTGGAGGGTAAAGTTACTACCTGGAGGGTAAAGTTACTACCTGGAGAGTAAAGTTACTACCTGGAGGGTAAAGTTACTACCTGGAGGGTAATGTTACTACCTGGAGGGTAAAGTTACTACCTGGAGGGTAAAGTTACTACCTGGAGAGTAAAGTTACTACCTGGAGGGTAAAGTTACTACCTGGAGAGTAAAGTTACTACCTGGAGGGTAATGTTACTACCTGGAGAATAAAGTTACTACCTGGAGGGTAAAGTTACTACCTGGAGAGTAAAGTTACTACCTGGAGGGTAAAGTTACTACCTGGAGGGTAAAGTTACTATCTGGAGGGTAAAGTTACTACCTGGAGAGTAAAGTTACTATCTGGAGGGTAAAGTTACTACCTGGAGAGTAAAGTTACTACCTGGAGGGTAATGTTACTACCTGGAGAGTAAAGTTACTACCTGGAGGTTAAAGTTACTACCTGGAGGGTAATGTTTATACCTGGAGGGTAAAGTTACTACCTGGAGAGTAAAGTTACTACCTGGAGGTTAAAGTTACTACCTGGAGGGTAATGTTTATACCTGGAGGGTAATGTTTATACCTGGAGAGTAAAGTTACTACCTGGAGAGTAAAGTTACTACCTGGAGAGTAATGGAACTACCTGGAGGGTAAAGTTACTACCTGGAGGGTAAAGTTACTATCTGGAGGGTAAAGTTACTACCTGGAGAGTAAAGTTACTACCTGGAGGGTAAAGTTACTACCTGGAGAGTAAAGTTACTACCTGGAGGGTAATGTTACTACCTGGAGATTAAAGTTACTACCTGGAGGGTAATGTTTATACCTGGAGGGTAAAGTTACTACCTGGAGAGTAAAGTTACTACCTGGAGAGTAAAGTTACTACCTGGAGGGTAAAGTTACTACCTGGAGGGTAAAGTTACTACCTGGAGAGTAAAGTTACTACCTGGAGGGTAAAGTT
This sequence comes from Lipophrys pholis, assembly GCF_963383615.2. NCBI lineage: Eukaryota > Metazoa > Chordata > Actinopteri > Blenniiformes > Blenniidae > Lipophrys > Lipophrys pholis. Next base: position 390,880 of record NW_028292088.1, read on the forward strand.
ACTACCTGGAGGGTAATGTTACTACCTGGAGGGTAAAGTTACTACCTGGAGGGTAAAGTTACTACCTGGAGAGTAAAGTTACTACCTGGAGGGTAAAGTTACTACCTGGAGAGTAAAGTTACTACCTGGAGGGTAATGTTACTACCTGGAGAATAAAGTTACTACCTGGAGGGTAAAGTTACTACCTGGAGGGTAAAGTTACTACCTGGAGGGTAAAGTTACTACCTGGAGGGTAAAGTTACTATCTGGAGGGTAAAGTTACTACCTGGAGAGTAAAGTTACTATCTGGAGGGTAAAGTTACTACCTGGAGAGTAAAGTTACTACCTGGAGGGTAATGTTACTACCTGGAGAGTAAAGTTACTACCTGGAGGTTAAAGTTACTACCTGGAGGGTAATGTTTATACCTGGAGGGTAAAGTTACTACCTGGAGAGTAAAGTTACTACCTGGAGGTTAAAGTTACTACCTGGAGGGTAATGTTTATACCTGGAGGGTAATGTTTATACCTGGAGAGTAAAGTTACTACCTGGAGAGTAAAGTTACTACCTGGAGAGTAATGGAACTACCTGGAGGGTAAAGTTACTACCTGGAGGGTAAAGTTACTATCTGGAGGGTAAAGTTACTACCTGGAGAGTAAAGTTACTACCTGGAGGGTAAAGTTACTACCTGGAGAGTAAAGTTACTACCTGGAGGGTAATGTTACTACCTGGAGATTAAAGTTACTACCTGGAGGGTAATGTTTATACCTGGAGGGTAAAGTTACTACCTGGAGAGTAAAGTTACTACCTGGAGAGTAATGGAACTACCTGGAGGGTAAAGTTACTACCTGGAGAGTAAAGTTACTACCTGGAGGGTAAAGTTACTACCTGGAGGTTAAAGTTACTACCTGGAGGGTAATGTTTATACCTGGAGGGTAAAGTTACTACCTGGAGAGTAAAGTTACTCCCTGGAGAGTAAAGTTACTACCTGGAGAGTAAAGTTACTACCTGGACAGTAAAGTTACTACCTAGAGAGTAAAGTTACTACCTGGAGAGTAATGTTTATACCTGGAGAGTAAAGTTACTACCTGGAGAGTAAAGTTACTACCTAGAGAGTAATGTTACTACCTGGAGAGTAATGTTACTACCTGGAGAGTAAAGTTACTACCTGGACAGTAAAGTTACTCCCTGGAGAGTAAAGTTACTACCTGGATAGTAAAGTTACTACCTGGAGAGTAAAGTTACTACCTGGACAGTAAAGTTACTACCTGGAGAGTAAAGTTACTACCTGGATAGTAAAGTTACTACCTGGAGAGTAAAGTTACTACCTGGACAGTAAAGTTACTACCTGGACAGTAAAGTTACTACCTGGAGAGTAAAGTTACTACCTGGATAGTAAAGTTACTACCTGGAGAGTAAAGTTACTACCTGGACAGTAAAGTTACTACCTGGACAGTAAAGTTACTACCTGGACAGTAAAGTTACTACCTGGAGAGTAAAGTTACTACCTGGACAGTAAAGTTACTACCTGGAGAGTAAAGTTACTACCTGGACAGTAAAGTTACTACCTGGACAGTAAAGTTACTACCTGGACAGTAAAGTTACTACCTGGAGAGTAAAGTTACTACCTGGACAGTAAAGTTACTACCTGGACAGTAAAGTTACTACCTGGAGAGTAAAGTTACTCCCTGGAGAGTAAAGTTACTACCTAGAGAGTAAAGTTACTCCATAGAGATGGAACACTCTGTTTGGACAGCTGATGGAAAGTATAGGATGGATTACTTCTGCGTCTCTCGGCTTCATTCTCTTGACTCAGGCTGCCCAAACTGTTGCTCCCCACTGCGTATCAATAAAGTTGAATTGAATTGAAAATTGAATTAGTGTTGAGACTGAAGTTTAAGACTATGCTCATGTAATTCCATTAGGTGATGTACACCTTTGTTTTATGTTATAGATCAGAGAAGATCGAAATGTTCAGACATGGAGGTACTCACTAAAACTCATAAACACAATTAATACACACATACATACTCTGAAACACACAAGTTATTTCATATTGTTCTCAGACGCAGTGGACTGTAAGTTAGCACCTGCTTTCAGCCTGTTTCTGTCTGTGCAGTGGATATCTGTCTGTGCAGTGGAGTGGATTTCTGTCTGTGCAGTGGATTTCTGTCTGTGTAGTGGTGGTTTCTGTCTGTGCAGTGGTGGTTTCTGTCTGTGCAGTGGATTTCTGGCTGTGCAGTGGATATCTGTCTGTGCAGTGGAGTGGATTTCTGTCTGTGCAGTGGATTTCTGGCTGTGCAGTGTATGTTTCTGTCGGTGCAGTGGATTTCTGTCTGTGCAGTGGAGTGGATTTCTGTCTGTGCAGTGGATGTTTCTGTCTGTGCAGTGGATTTCTGTCTGTGCAGTGGAGTGGATTCCTGTCTGTGCAGTGGATTCCTGTCTGTGCAGTGGATTCCTGTCTGTGCAGTGGATGTTTCTGTCTGTGCAGTGGATTCCTGTCTGTGCAGTGGATTTCTTCTGGAGCTGCATGTCCCATTAACTGGTGCCTCCACATTGTCTTCCACAGTCCTGAGTCCTGAGTCCTGAGTCCTGTGTCCTGAGTCCTGAGTCCTGAGTCCTGTGTCCTGTGTCCTGAGTCCTGAGTCCTGGTCCATCTCAAGCTTCCATGTTTCCTCTGGAGAAAAGCAGCTCAGAATATAGAAGGTTGAGTGTGATTAGTGAGCGGAGCCATGAGCACTAGTACAGCTGCAGTGTACCCACAGCCCAGACCATGGACAACCAGGGCCCGCTTGTTCCACTAGCTGTTTACCAGTGGTTAACTCTCACCATGGCGTTCATGATAGCAGTTCAACGAAGGAAGGACAGGGTGGAGGACTGGACTTTGATAGAGTCGCTACTGGAATGAACAGTTACCCCTCTACGGAGCCCTACACATACATACATACATATATATACATATATATATATATATATATATACCAGGGACAATGAAGAGGACATAAAACAGCAGGGAGCAAGACAAAGACCCCCGGAGGTCTCCCCCCCTCAATGGGGATGGTCCAACCCGACCCGGACACCACAGGGGTCCAAAAGTCAGCTTGGTGAGACTCCCTTCCTACCAACTGTCCCCTGCTTGTCATCCCAGCCACCGAGAGGGACACACGTCTCTGCTGCCTCGGGACGGCACCAAGTAGGTCCAAGGGACGGCACCAAGTAGGTCCAAGGGACGGAACCAACGCCAGCCTGCTGGACCAGCAGGACACAGTTTGGACTACTTCTATTTCCTTTTTCCTTTCTTGGGGGGGATTCTGGAGACCAGAGCCTGCCCCCCCCCCCCCCCCCACACACCTGGTTCTGTGCTTGGGGAACCTTGGCACCTGGTTCCTGTGCTTGGGGAGACATTTCAAAGAGTGATGCTTGACTGTGTGGTGCTACTCGCCCTGCAGAACTTTGAGGTTTGATTGGGTTCTAGTTCTCACAGACCAGAACCCACTGGTGTTTCTCTGCCAAATGAAGAACTCTAACCAGAGAACCAGGCGTTGGGAACCTTCTTCTGCAAGACTTCAATATGCAGATTAGACATAAAAAGGGTGGAGAAGCGTGTTGGCTGGTACTCTGCCTCCACCCTCTTTAAATTAAAAACCCTGGGAGGGTATCTAATCCTTGGGAAAGGGGGTGTTACGACTGTGGTGGTGTCTGTGTTTTCTGTGTCCCGGGTCATTCTCCAGGTCAATCTAACATGTAAATAGGGCTGCAGCGTCCCAACGACCTGATTGGCCGAACTCAGGAAGTACCCTGGTTCAAAAGGAGGAAGGATGTGTTGCCAGGGGGCGGGGCTTGGATCAGGGGGGCGGAGCCAGCGTGTGTGTGTGTGTGTGTGTGTGTGTGTGTGTGTGTGTGTGTGTGTGTGTGTGTGTGTGTGTGTGTGTGTGTGTGTGTGTGTGTGTGTGTGTGTGTGTGTGTGTGTGTGTGTGTGTGTGTGTGTTTTCCTCTTCTTTCTTTTAGACGGATGTTTGTGTTTGTGTGTTGGTCAGTTTAACTGTGACAGAACAGGATGAGGTTCTAATAGTAGAGCTCACGCTTGGATTCATTTAAGGATTCCTCATGTCCTTGCTGTGCACTAGAGCACCTTGTGAACTCACTACTGCACTGGGAAGTAGTGCAGTGGCTGTTTGGACCACAGCAGTGGCGGCCATGTTACGTTGTGCCCCAGGAGCTCGGAGGCTGGGGCCTTCTCATTTAGTACTTCTCATTCAGTACTTCTCATTTAGTACTTCTCATTGGATGTATTAATGTTCACATGTGTTGATGTGACTCTTAAAGGAGTACTGACGTCTGTGACCCTGTACTCAGAACTGTGTGGACGACAGCGTTCTGTGTATGGAACCCTGCTGATTGGAGGGTTCTGTTTGGGTTTTAGTTTGTGCTGAGTCAGCTCCTCTCTGAGGGTCACCATGGGGGAGCAGTCAGGTCCATTACATAATCCTGAGGAGCTGCCAAGCCCACAGAGCGGTCAGCTCCTCACACAGAGGAAGAACCGCAGAACCCGGTCAGTGCAGCAGCAGAGGCGCCGCACAATGTGAAACCCACTCTCAACCATCAGGTGTGAACGGCTGGACAGAGCAACCTCATGCTTCATACTGGAGCAATAGAGCAACCTCATGCTTCATACTGGAGCAACCGACCAACCTCATGCTTCATACTGGAGCAATAGAGCAACCTGATGCTTCATACTGGAGCAATAGAGCAACCTCATGCTTCATACTGGAGCAATAGAGCAACCTCATGCTTCATACTGGAGCAACCGACCAACCTCATGCTTCATACTGGAGCAATAGAGCAACCTCATGATTCATACTGGACCAACCTCATGCTTCATACTGGAGCAATAGAGCAACCTGATGCTTCATACTGGAGCAATAGAGCAACCTCATGCTTCATACTGGAGCAATAGAGCAACCTGATGCTTCATACTGGACCAACCTCATGCTTCCTACTGGACCAACCTCATGCTTCCTACTGGACCAACCTCATGCTTCATACTGGACCAACCTCATGCTTCATACTGGACCAACCTCATGCTTCATACTGGACCAACCTCATGCTCCATACTGGACCAACCTCATGCTCCATACTGGACCAACCTCATGCTTCATACTGGACCAACCTCATGCTTCATACTGGACCAACCTCATGCTTCATACTGGACCAACCTCATGCTTCATACTGGACCAACCTCATGCTTCATACTGGACCAACCGCATGCTTCATACTGGACCAACCTCATGCTTCATACTGGACCAACCTCATGCTTCATACTGGACCAACCTCATGCTTCATACTGGACCAACCTGATGCTTCATACTGGACCAACCTCATGCTTCATACTGGACCAACCTCATGCTTCATACTGGACCAACCGCATGCTTCATACTGGACCAACCTCATGCTTCATACTGGACCAACCGCATGCTTCATACTGGACCAACCTCATGCTTCATACTGGACCAACCTCATGCTTCTTACTGGACCAACCGCATGCTTCATACTGGACCAACCTGATGCTTCATACTGGACCAACCTGATGCTTCATACTGGACCAACCTCATGCTTCATACTGGACCAACCTCATGCTTCATACTGGACCAACCGCATGCTTCATACTGGACCAACCTCATGCTTCATACTGGACCAACCTCATGCTTCATACTGGACCAACCGCATGCTTCATACTGGACCAACCTCATGCTTCATACTGGACCAACCTGATGCTTCATACTGGACCAACCTCATGCTTCATACTGGACCAACCTCATGCTTCATACTGGACCAACCTCATGCTTCATACTGGACCAACCTCATGCTCCATACTGGACCAACCGCATGCTTCATACTGGACCAACCTCATGCTTCATACTGGACCAACCTCATGCTTCATACTGGACCAACCTCATGCTTCATACTGGACCAACCTCATGCTTCATACTGGACCAACCTCATGCTTCATACTGGACCAACCTCATGCTTCATACTGGACCAACCGCATGCTTCATACTGGACCAACCGCATGCTTCATACTGGACCAACCTGATGCTTCATACTGGACCAACCTCATGCTTCATACTGGACCAACCTCATGCTTCATACTGGACCAACCGCATGCTTCATACTGGACCAACCTCATGCTTCATACTGGACCAACCTCATGCTTCATACTGGACCAACCGCATGCTTCATACTGGACCAACCTCATGCTTCATACTGGACCAACCTCATGCTTCATACTGGACCAACGTGTTTGAATAACAGAGACTTTGTGATCGTGTCTTCAAACAACTAGAGCAGATTAAACCTCACATACTGAGTCCTTTTTCCCAGCATGCATTGCAGTCCTGATGGAGGATAAATGTTAGCACCATGTAGCAACCCTCTTTACCGCCACTCCTTCAATGCTAATTAGCCACTGCTAGCCGCGTCCTCCCTCACCAGGTTCACTGATGGAGGACAGCATCTCCGTCTCCATGGTAACCAGCATGTTAGTGTGAGAGAATCACAGCATCTCCGTCTCCAGTCTGACCCTCTGTCTGTGGACAGTTTGATCCTCTGTCTGTGGACAGTGTGACCCTCTGTCTGTGGACAGTTTGACCCTCTGTCTGTGGACAGTGTGACCCTCTGTCTGTGGACAGTTTGATCCTTCTGTCTGTGGATAGTTTGATCCTCTGTCTGTGGACAGTTTGATCCTTCTGTCTGTGGATAGTTTGATCCTCTGTCTGTGGACAGTGTGATCCTTCTGTCTGTGGATAGTTTGATCCTCTGTCTGTGGACAGTTTGATCCTTCTGTCTGTGGATAGTTTGATCCTCTGTCTGTGGACAGTTTGATCCTCTGTCTGTGGACAGTTTGATCCTTCTGTCTGTGGATAGTTTGATCCTCTGTCTGTGGACAGTTTGATCCTTCTGTCTGTGGATAGTTTGATCCTCTGTCTGTGGACAGTTTGATCCTTCTGTCTGTGGATAGTTTGATCCTCTGTCTGTGGACAGTTTGATCCTTCTGTCTGTGGATAGTTTGATCCTCTGTCTGTGGACAGTTTGATCCTTCTGTCTGTGGATAGTTTGATCCTCTGTCTGTGGACAGTTTGATCCTTCTGTCTGTGGATAGTTTGATCCTCTGTCTGTGGACAGTTTGATCCTTCTGTCTGTGGATAGTTTGATCCTCTGTCTGTGGACAGTTTGATCCTCTGTCTGTGGATAGTTTGATCCTCTGTCTGTGGACAGTGTGACCCTCTGTCTGTGGACAGTTTGATCCTCTGTCTGTGGATAGTTTGATCCTCTGTCTGTGGACAGTTTGATCCTCTGTCTGTGGACAGTGTGATCCTCTGTCTGTGGACAGTGTGATCCTCTGTCTGTGGACAGTTTGATCCTCTGTCTGTGGACACTCTGATCTGAGTCGTTGTGCTCACTGTGATACCTGTGCACAGTTTCTCAGTGTGCTCACAGACTGTGGAGGTCGGCTGCTCCTCCTGCCTGACCTGCTGAGTGTTTGTCTTCAGGTCAAATATCAATCTGAGCTTTTCCACTGCAGCACAACATGAAGACCATTATTCATGAGCAGCGATGGAGCTGAGTCATGGAGGCTACAGGAGGAGCAGGAGGAGGAGGAGGAGGAGGAGCAGGAGGAAGATAAGAAAGAGGAGGAGGTGGAGGAGGAGGAGGTGGAGGAGGAGGAGGAGCAGGAGGAGGAAGATAAGAAAGAGGAGGAGGTGGAGGAGGAGGAGGAGAAGCAGGGGGAAGAGGAGGAGCAGGAGGAGGAAGAGGAGGAAGAGGAGGAGGAGCAGAAGGAAGAAGAGGAGGACGAGGAGCAGGAAGAAGAGGAGGAGGAGCAGGGGGAAGAGGAAGCGGAGGGGGAAGAGGAGGAGCAGGAGGAGGAAGAGGAGGAGGAGCAGGAGGAGGAAGAGGAGGACGTGGAGGGGGGCACTGCGCCGCGCCGCGGCGGTCAGACGTTTTGCTGCAGTGACTCAGGGCTCCGGGGGGGTCGGGGGGGGCCGGGGGGGGCCTTGTGGCTCCACAGTCCGCTCACAGCGCAGCTGAGGAATAAAACTTGTGGTCGCCATGTTCCGGAGGGGCGCGCCGCGCCGCCCCGTGCAGGCCGGCCGGCCCGGCCCGGCCCGGCCCGGCCCGGCTGGGAGCTCTGCACTGCGGCTCCGTTCTGTCGTGCAGACGAGCTGCACACTTATTTACACCCAAAACCACCATCATGCCACAAATGTGGAGCCGCAGACTCACTTCAATCCGACCTCTCCTGCCGTCCTGAGCGCGGCGCGGCGCGGCGCGGCGCTCAGGACGCGGCGCGGCGCGGCGGCGTCCCACCCGAGGACACTGCGACAAGTCGAACTCAGAAGTACAGCAGGACCCACCTGTGATGAGATTGTCCGTGGCCGTGTCCTTCTCAGTCATCCTGTCTCGCAGTCTCACCTCCTCCCGAGCCTTCTCTCCGATACAGCCACACCAAGCAATCTTTACGGGGAACCGCGAGCGGAGGGGGGGGGGAAGAAACATCCAGGAGCAGCCGCTCTCCGCGCCGCCGTACGCCTCACTGTGCCTCTGCTTCCAGGGAGGAGGCGCCAGGACAACACGTGGGGAATGGAGGTTAGTGCAGGAGGAAGAGGAGGAGGAGGAGGAGGAAGATGTGGAGCCCCGCATTGACTGCTGCTGCTGCTGCGGCTGCGTCCCGACCCCTCCCTGCACCGCTCACACTGTAGGAGGAGGAAGAGGAGGAGGAGGAGGAGGAGGAGGAAGAGGAAGAGGAGGAGTAAGAGGAGGAGGAGGAGGAGGAAGAGGAGGAGGAGGAGGAGGAGGAGGAAGAGGAGGAGGAAGAGGAGGAGGACGAGGAAGAGGAGGAGGAGTATGGTGGTGATGATGATGATGAAGAGGAGGGGATGATGATGATGATGAAGAGGAGGAGGAGGGTGGTAATGATGAGGATGAAGATGAAGAAGAGGAGGGTGATGATGAAGAGGAGGAGGGTGGTGATGATGATGATCCACCCTCTGGCTCCACCCTCCTGAACACTGCCTCGACCTCCACCCTCTGACTTGACTCTATCCCGTCGAGGCCACGCCATTCTCCATGGAGCCGGGACTGGAGCCGGGACTGGAGCCGGGACTGGAGCCGGGTCTGGAGCCAGACCCGGCTCCAGTCCCGGCTCCCCTCCCCCCGGAGACGGTCTGCCGTTACACCGACGTCCGTCATACCGACGGTCCTGCCTCTCCTTCTGCAGCAGGAGCGACTCCATCAGCTGCTGGTGCTGCTGGTGCTTCTGGTGCTGCTGGTACTTCTGGTACTTCTGGTGCTGCTTGGTACTTCTGGTGCTTCTGGTGCTGCTGGTGCTTCTGGTGCTGCTTGGTACTTCTGGTGCTGCTTGGTACTTCTGGTACTTCTGGTGCTGCTTGGTACTTCTGGTGCTTCTGGTGCTGCTGGTACTTCTGGTACTTCTGGTGCTTCTGGTGCTGCTGGTACTTCTGGTACTTCTGGTACTTCTGGTGCTGCTTGGTACTTCTGGTGCTTCTGGTGCTGCTGCTACTTCTGGTACTTCTGGTGCTGCTTGGTACTTCTGGTGCTTCTGGTGCTGCTGGTGCTTCTGGTGCTGCTTGGTACTTCTGGTGCTGCTTGGTACTTCTGGTACTTCTGGTGCTGCTTGGTACTTCTGGTGCTTCTGGTGCTGCTGGTACTTCTGGTACTTCTGGTGCTTCTGGTGCTGCTGGTACTTCTGGTACTTCTGGTACTTCTGGTGCTGCTTGGTACTTCTGGTGCTTCTGGTGCTGCTGCTACTTCTGGTACTTCTGGTGCTGCTTGGTACTTCTGGTGCTTCTGGTGCTGCTGGTGCTTCTGGTGCTGCTTGGTACTTCTGGTGCTGCTTGGTACTTCTGGTACTTCTGGTACTTCTGGTGCTGCTTGGTACTTCTGGTGCTTCTGGTGCTGCTGGTACTTCTGGTGCTTCTGGTGCTGCTGGTACTTCTGGTACTTCTGGTACTTCTGGTGCTGCTTGGTACTTCTGGTACTTCTGGTGCTGCTGCTACTTCTGGTGCTTCTGGTGCTGCTTGGTACTTCTGGTACTTCTGGTGCTGCTGGTACTTCTGGTGCTGCTGGTGCTGCTGGTACTTCTGGTACTTCTGGTGCTGCTGGTACTTCTGGTGCTACTGGTGCTCTCCCCCTGCAACCAGGTGAAGTGAACCAGCAGCCGAGCGAACGCCTCCTCCGCTGTCTTCTCTGGAGGTGCAGGGCTGCTCCTCCCCCTCTGTAGGCCTGATGAGGAGCCATACTAGCAGGTAAACTTGCCAGCCTGGTCCAGCCTCGGGTCCAGCCTCGGGTCCAGCCTGAGGTCCAGCCTCGGGTCCAGCCTCGGGTCCAGCCTGAGGTCCACCCTCCGGTCCAGCCTCCGGTCCACCCTGAGGTCCAGCCTTGGGTCCAGCCTGAGGTCCAGCCTCCGGTCCACCCTCCGGTCCAGCCTCCGGTCCACCCTGAGGTCCAGCCTCCGGTCCACCCTCCGGTCCAGCCCGAGGTCCAGCCTGAGGTCCAGCCTCCGGTCCAGCCTGAGGTCCAGCCTCGGGTCCAGCCTCCGGTCCAGCCTCCGGTCCAGCCTCCGGTCCATTCTCCGGTCCAGCCTCCGGTCCAGCCTCCGGTCCAGCCTCCGGTCCAGCCTCCGGTCCAGCCTCCGGTCCAGCTCCTGCCAGCGGTGTGACTGCTTCTCCAGAATGATGGCAGGTTGGATGAAGCGGTGGAAAGCTTCAGGACACAGTCAGTCCTCAGTATCAGGATGAGAAGACAGAGCAGCCTGCTGTCTTGGTCCATCCAGTACCGAGGACAAAGACAGGGATCCTCGGCTGCTTATTTAAATGTTCTTATTAATCAAGGACATCCAGTGTAAAATCAGGTCCATCAGCAGGCAGCAACACGACTGTATATAGTCACAATTCAGTGATTTAATGTGAATTCACAAGATGAGGGACGGACAGACGTCTCTGGAAAAAACTTCTGGACTTTGATTTTTGACTTTTTGTGAAGCTCATGAAGGTTGTTGCTTTTTGCAGAATGTGATTTATTATTTTCTTCAGTGTCTCTAATCCCCAGAGAGACGCAACGCAGTAACAGCCTTCTTTTATTAAGGTAAAGCAAAACAAACTGAAACGCACAGTACACTGGTACCTGTCTCCAGGTGAGCTGCAGTACACTGGTACCTGTCTCCAGGTGAGCTGCAGTACACTGGTACCTGTCTCCAGGTGAGCTGCAGCACACTGGTACCTGTCTCCAGGTGAGCTGCAGTACACTGGTACCTGTCTCCAGGTGAGCTGCAGCAGTACACTGGTACCTGTCTCCAGGTGAGCTGCAGTACACTGGTACCTGTCTCCAGGTGAGCTGCAGCACACTGGTACCTGTCTCCAGGTGAGCTGCAGCACACTGGTACCTGTCTCCAGGTGAGCTGCAGTACACTGGTACCTGTCTCCAGGTGAGCTGCAGTACACTGGTACCTGTCTCCAGGTGAGCTGCAGTACACTGGTACCTGTCTCCAGGTGAGCTGCAGCACACTGGTACCTGTCTCCAGGTGAGCTGCAGCACACTGGTACCTGTCTCTACATACTGAGCTGGCCGGGGGACATGAACCCTCTACCTTGAGACTGTGAGTCTGACACTCTACATACTGAGCTGGCCGGGGGACATGAACCCTCTACCTTGAGACTGAGAGTCTGACACTCTACATACTGAGCTGGCCGGGGGACATGAACCCTCTACCTTGAGATGGGACATGAACCCTCTACCTTGAGACTGAGAGTCTGACGCTCTACCTACAGAGCTGGCCGGCACAGCCCCGCCCTTCTCAGCTAAAAGAGAGACAGACGAAGCGTCCCTGGACAGAAAAGGTTTTAACATGTTGATGTGACACATTCTACTCTGCCCTCTACATTCTACTCTGCCCTCTACATTCTACTCTGCCCTCTACATTCTACTCTGCCCTCTACGTGTGCTCACTATGTAATCCATCTTATTAACCCTCTTTAGAATGACATCGAGCCCCTATAGCGGGCCTGGAGAGCAGAACCGGGCCCCGGTGAATCTTCTGGTTTTAGCGTCTGTATCGTCCCACTTAGTTTGACTTCTGGACACGTTCTGTTTTGCCAATTCACAAGTCCTGAGGAGTTCAAAGTGAAACCTGCTGACGTCACGTAGTCCAGCAGGTTCTGGGACTCACTATCATCCAAGCACCTTTCCTGCAGGAGTTGAAGAGGACCCCCCACTGTGTGAGCAAACACCCACTCTCCTTCACAGCCGGTGCTGGACACGGGGGACAGGGACAGGTAGACTGGACAGACACGACAGGTCTTACAGTTTCGCCTCACATCTTTAACCCCTTAGTGACCAGCCAAAGGGCCGGCACGCGCCAACTCCAGGACTTCAGTCCGAAAAGGAAGTGGGACTACAACCTGCGTCAAAACACTCATCCTGAGAGGACGCGTGAGGTGGCGTCCATTTGTCCATGAGCACGTCGTCCTGCAGAAAGTATGCGGTGGACATGCTCTGAACCTCGTCCCCTGAGACAACAGAATCAAAACACGGAGCTGCTCCCATGACGCAAACTTTCAAACAAAGCTGGAGCTGCAGGAGGCCCGTCGGGCGGAGGAACCATGACAGGTGGAGGACCAACAGGAGGGGGAGTCAGGATCCAGCTGTCTCCCATGAAACTGTCCCGCTCCACCTCACCCAGGTCCACCAGCTCCACCTCACCCAGGTCCACCAGCTCCACCTCACCCTCGTCATCGTCAGCTCATCCAGATGCTCAAAGGCCCAGCAGTTCCCTCCGGATTCAGCAGAACCTTACCCAAATGGTTCTGTAGTATCAGCGCCACTGAGTCCCAATACAACGTGTCCCTCTACCAGGTCAGAATGGGGGGACACAGCATGTAAAGGTAACCCCCCCCCCCCTCTAAGATCACTGATTGAGGCAGTGTCATGCAGAATTGGTACCGGGACCTTGGGACATTCAATTCAATTCAATTCAATTTTATTTGTAAAGCGCTAAATCACATCAACAAACATCTCAAAGCCTCTTACAATGATAGAGTACAACAGGACCCAACTAAACCTTCCAGAACCTCTTACAATGATAGAGTACAACAGGACCCAACTAAACCTTCCAGAACCTCTTACAATGATAGAGAACAACAGGACCCAACTAAACCCTTCCAAAGCAGCAGGTGTAACAAGCAACAGTGGAAACCAGGAAAAACTCCCTCGCATGGAGAGAAGTTCAAGAACTCCCTCTTCAGGAAGAAACCGTGGGGCGGAGCCTAGACTCTGGAAGGACGGCCATCCGCCTTGACCGGTTGGGGGGAGAAGTACATGGGATAGGCCAGGGAGAGAGAGGAATAGAAGAGGGAGAGAGAGAGAGGAATAGAAGAGAGAGAGAGAGGAATAGAAGAGGGAGAGAGAGAGGAATAGAAGAGAGAGAGAGAGAGGAATAGAAGAGAGAGAGAGAGAGAGGCAGACAGGCCAGAGAAGTACAAATACTAAGAAAAGTCTATGATGAGCGTTGGTCTGATGATGAACCAATCTCAGTCTGGAGTTTAAGGGCCGTGCCGTTGCGGTGGGGTCCCGGTGCTGTGGTGGGGTCCCGGTGCTGTGGGGGGGTCCCGGTGCTGTGGTGGGGTCTCGGTGCTGTGGGGGGGTCCCGGTGCTGTGGGGGGGGGGGTCCCGGTGCTGTGGGGGGGTCCCGGTGCTGTGGGGGGGTCCCGGTGCTGTGGTGGGGTCGGGTAGTAGGACCGTGGTAACTCCACTCTGGGAGTCTTGGGTCTGATCCCCTGGATCCTGCTCCCCTCCTGTCAGGATCTGGTGGCTCCAGTAATGTTGTTACACAGAGAGAAAGAAAGAAAGACAAGAAACAGAAGCTCCAAATGTAGAGTTCCTCCCTTTAACGGGAGAGAGGAAATCCCCTCAGCAGTCTAGGCCTAGAGCAGCTCAACTTAGTGCTCCTATTTTATTCCTAATGAGAAGCTCTATCAAAGAGGAAGCTTTTTAGTCTCCTCTTAAATAAACTAATGGTGTGGGCCCTTCGGACCGAGGCTGCTAGTTGATTCCAGAGTAAAGGAGCCATATGGCTGAAACTCCTGCCTCCTCTTTTACTTTGAAGGACTTTAGGGATTACCAACAGTCCTGCATCCTCAGAGCCAAGGGCTCGTGGAGGGTGAGACCCTTCTAGAAGTTTCTCCATATAGGACGGAGCCTGGTGATGAAGAGTTTTAGATGTGATCAGAAGGATGTTGAATTCTATTCTAGATTTGATGTGAAGCCAGTGTAAGGATGCTAAGACTGGGGAGATGTGCTCTCTTCTTCCAGTTCTGGTTAGTAAACCTGCAGCAGCGTTCTGCTCTAGCTGGAAGATCCTAACAGAGGAGTTTGGACATCCTGACATTAGGGAGTTACAATCATCTCATCTTGAAGTCACAAAGGCAGGAAGCATTTGTTCTGCATCTTTGAAGGACAAGAAGTTTCTCATTTTTACAATATTCCTTAGATGGAAGAAGGCTGTCCTGGAGACATGTTTAACATGGGACATAAAGGACAGATCCTGATCAGAAATAACACCCAGGTTCCTAATATCACTGTTAGAGGTTAAGGTAATATTATCTAAGGTAATCAGACTATCTGAAAAGTAATCCCTGAGCTTTTTAGGACCTAGGATTAGAACCTCAGTCTTGGATGTGTTGAGCATTAAGAAGTTGATAGACATCCAGGACTTAACGTCCCTGAGGCAGGACTCTAGTTTAACAAGTTGGTCGGCCTGATTGGCTTTAACTGATAAATAGAGCTGAGTATCATCTGCATAACAATGAAAGTTAATGTTGTGTTTCCTAATAATATTTCCGAGTGGTAACATCTAGAGATTAAACAATCTGGGTCCGAGGACGGAGCCTTGTGGTACTCCACACAGGACCCCTTCATGTATTGAAGATTTGTTATTTACATGAACAAATTGAAAGCGGTCAGATTAATATGATTTAAACCAGTTTAAGGCTAAGTTTTTAATGCCGACGGCATCTTCTAATCTCCTTAAGAGTATATTATGATGGACAGTATCAAATGCAGTACTAAGGTCCAGAAGAAGTAAAGCAGATAGAAGAGCTCTATCTGAGGCCGTTAGAAGGTCATTAGTAACTTTTAGCAGAGCAGTCTCTGTACTGTGGTTCATTCTGAAGCTGGACTGAAGGTCCTCTAACAGATTATTCTCCTGCAGATAATCCTGGAGTTGTTTAGCCACTACTTGCTCCAGAACCTTTGACAGGAAAGGAAGGTTGGAGATGGGCCTGTAGTTTGAGAGAAGGCTTGTGTCTAAGTTTGGCTTCTTAATGAGAGGTTTAATAACTGCTAGTTTAAAGGATTGGGGCACATAGCCTATTGTTAGAGACTGGTTAATAATTGCCAGTATAGAATTATTAATTAGTGGCAGTGCCTCTTTCAGAATTCTAGTAGGAATTGGGTCCAACAGGCTAGTAGTTGGTTTAGCAGAAGAAATAAGGGAGTTTAGTTGGACTAGTTGTATTTGCTGAAAGCATTCCAGATGACTGTTAGGTTTAACCAGTTCCTCTGTTATGGGGCTAACGGACGGTAGGGTTTGATGGATGTTATCCCTAAGCCTTGTCATTTTATTTTGAAAGAACTTCATGAAGTCCTCACTACATATATTGATAGGAATGGTGGGCTCAACGCTATTTTGGTTCTTGGTCAGTTTGGCTACAGTACTGAAAAGAAACCGAGGGTTGTTTTTGTTTTCCTCTATTAAGGATGAGTAGTAATTAGTTCTACTTCTACTCAGAGCTTTCTTATAAGTTTTGAAGGTATCCTTCCAGGCTATATAATCTAGCTCTGTTTTTGTTGAACGCCAAGTTCTTTCTAATCTACGGGAGCGTTGTTTAAGCTGGCGGGTTGATGAGTTAAACCATGGGGAGGACTTTTCCTGTTTTTTCAGTTTCATTTTTTGAGGAGCTATGTCGTCTAGCGTTGTTTTTAGCATATCTGTCAGACTGTTTGTTAGGTATTCAATGTCTGAGCTAGCAACAGTATACGGGTCAGGAAGATCCACTACTGATTCTATAGCAGAGGGAATTCTTTCCTTGAATTTAGTTACTATGTTATCAGAGAGAGACCTGGTTAACACGGCTTTAACCGGAGGGGTAGAACTATTTAGAACAAAGTCAAAGGTTATTAAGAAGTGATCTGACAGGAAATCATAGTGAGGAGAGATGGTCAGATGCTCTATATTCAAACCATAAGTTAGAATAAGGTCTAGGGTGTGGAGATGTTTCTGGGTAGGCCCGTCTACTACCTGAGAGAAACCTAGAGAGTCAAGTGTAGATCTAAAGCTGCACTGAAACTATCATTTTCTAGGTCAACATGAACATTGAAGTCTCCTACCATGATAACCTTATCTTTAGTCAGGGCTACATCTGACAACAATTCAGAGAATTCAGTTAAAAAAGTTGAAGAAGGTCCAGGAGGACGATAAATGATTACAAATTCTACAGAATTTACTATTTTATTTGACGGGTGTCGCATGGTCATGCTCAGACTCTCAAAAGAACTAAAGTTGGGTTTTGGGTTCATGTTAATTAGTAACTGAGAGTTAAAGATGGCTGCCTCCACCCTCCTCCACCACCTCCACCAGCTATTTGAGTGTTAGTATGACTTGGAGGGGAGGCTTCATTTAGACTAACATACTCATCTTTACGTAGCAGGTTTCTGTTCATCCAAAGAGATCAATGTTGTGTTCACTTATCAGATCATTGACTAGAAGAGCTTTGGATGATAAAGATCTCATGTTTAGGAAACCACATCTCATTTGTTTGTCTTGATTTTGTCTAGTTTCACACTTGATACGGATGAAGTTTTTGTAGTCATTAGAAGTAGTTTTCCTAGGTTTAGATAGTTTTATACTTGTGGTGGTCCGAGGGATAGACACAGTCTCTATGGGATGTTTAACTAAGTTAGCTATGGTTGGTGACTGCCCAGAGGGAAACTCAGAGAGGCATGTAGGACTGCCACTCTGTTGCCTGGTCCCCACTCTGCTACGTCAGGATGGAGGAGCTAAGCTTTTAACTCTGTTTCTAGATAAGAGGTACGCTCCATCCAACGTGGGATGGATGCCGTCCCTCCTGATGAGACCAGGCTTGTCCCAGAAGGACTTCCAGTTATTAATGAAGCCTACCGAGTTACTGGGACACCACCCTGACAGCCAGCGGTTAAAAGATGACGTGCGGCTAAACATCTGGTCACTGATGAGGTTTGGGGGGGGGCCAGAGAAAACTACTTCGTCTGAAATGGTCCGCGCGTATGTGCACACTGACTCTCCGTTAGCTTTGAGGACCTCAGACTTCTTCAGGCGAACGTCGTTTCCACCGCAGTGGATTACAATCCGTTTAAATCTCCGTTTACTCTTGGTCATTAGCTTTAGCTGGGACTCTATGTCGCCTGCTCTGGCCCCAGGCAGGCAGCTAACTGTGGCCGCTGGTTGTCCTAGGTTAACGTGTCTCACTATAGAGGAGCCAATAACCAGCGTGTCCTTCTCAGCCAGCGTGCTGCTGAGTGGGGCAAACATATTGGAGACACTGACGGAGGCCTGCGGGGTGTAGCGGGGGTGTCCGGTAGACTTCTTGCTGCTACGTTTACCCCTGGCAGTCACCCAACCGCCCTGTTCCCCCGGCTGCTCGGGGGCCACTGAGGGGGGGTTAAAGTTAGCAGCTACCTGCGCTGCTAAGCTAGAACGCTCCGCTCCAGCTAAACCTGGCGGCTGTTTACTAGCTACAGGGCTAGCCCTAAGCTGGACAGAGAGGAGACGTTCCTCAAGCTGACTCAGCCTCGCCTCAAGTGCTACAATAAAGCTCCAGGTCACAGGTCCCTGAGTCAGTAACTGAGGTGGAGGTGGAGCTAAACATCTGACATTAGGAGGAGAGGAGGGGGAAGCCATGACGAGACAGGAGCTAATAGGAGCTAAAACAGAGAGAAACTGGAAGGCAATCACCTTTTGGGTTTAGGAATCCGGTTCTTTCCGTGCGGTTCTTTTCGTCCAGTAGTTGGGTTAAGCAGCTCTCCTGCTCTGAGCTCACCTGCTCTGAGCTCACCTGCTCTGAGCTCACCTGCTCTGAGCTCACCTGCTCTGAGCTCACCTGCTCTGAGCTCACCCTCCCGCATTGCCGCAGAACCTTTCATAACGAAAATCATAAACACATCAAGATTGGATGTAGCTGACGGAGGCTGACGGAGGCTGACGGAGGCTGAGCAGGCGAGGGCCGCTTGGAGGTAATTTTTCACTTTTCAAGAGATTAACAGCTTTAGTGATTTAGCTGACGAATCAGCTCTGCAGTCTCTCTGGAAACCACTCTGGCGGCACCAGACCACCTCAAGCAAGACGAAGCTCTGGATTTACAATTTACGAATCTAGAAAAGCATGTTAGTGTCTAGATAGAGCTGCTCAGGCTGGTTAATCTAGAAAATCATGTTGCTGTCTAGATAGAGCTGCTCAGTCTGTTTTAATCTAGAAAATCATCTTACTGTCTAGATAGAGCTGCTCAGGCTGGTTAATCTAGAAAATCATGTTACTGTCTAGATAGAGCTGCTCAGGCTGGTTAATCTAGAACATCATGTTACTGTCTAGATAGAGCTGCCCAGGCTGGTTAATCTAGAAAATCATGTTTCTGTCTAGATAGAGCTGCTCAGTCTGTTTTAATCTAGAAAATCATCTTACTGTCTAGATAGAGCTGCTCAGGCTGGTTAATCTAGAAAATCATGTTACTGTCTAGATAGAGCTGCTCAGGCTGGTTAATCTAGAAAATCATGTTTCTGTCTAGATAGAGCTGCTCAGTCGGTTTTAATCTAGAAAATCATCTTACTGTCTAGATAGAGCTGCTCAGGCTGATCAATCTAGAAAAGCATGTTAGTGTCTAGATGGAACTGCTCAGGCTGGTTAATCTAGAAAATCATGTTGCTGTCTAGATAGAGCTGCTCAGGCTGGTTAATCTAGAAAATCATGTTAGTGTCTAGATAGAGCTGCTCAGGCTGGTTAATCTAGAAAATCATGTTGCTGTCTAGATAGAGCTGCTCAGTCTGTTTTAATCTAGAAAATCATCTTACTGTCTAGATAGAGCTGCTCAGGCTGGTTAATCTAGAAAATCATGTTACTGTCTAGATAGAGCTGCTCAGGCTGATCAATCTAGAAAATCATGTTAGTGTCTAGATAGAGCTGCTCAGGCTGGTTAATCTAGAAAATCATGTTACTGTCTAGATAGAGCTGCTCAGGCTGGTCAATCTAGAAAATCATGTTAGTGTCTAGATAGAGCTGCTCAGGCTGGTTAATCTAGAAAATCATGTTAGTGTCTAGATAGAGCTGCTCAGGCTGATCAATCTAGAAAATCATGTTACTGTCTAGATAGAGCTGCTCAGGCTGGTTAATCTAGGAAATCATCTTACTGTCTAGATAGAGCTGCTCAGGCTGGTTAATCTAGAACATCATGTTACTGTCTAGATAGAGCTGCTCAGGCTGGTTAATCTAGAAAATCATGTTACTGTCTAGATAGAGCTGCTCAGGCTGGTTAATCTAGAACATCATGTTACTGTCTAGATAGAGCTGCTCAGGCTGGTTAATCTAGAAAATCATCTTACTGTCTAGATAGAGCTGCTCAGGCTGGTTAATCTAATAACAGTTGTAAAGTATTTGGATCAGTGTGAGAACTGCAAATATTATATGTAGCACAACAAGGGTATTGTATGTTATCCCCTTCCACCTCTCCTCTCCCCTCCTCTCCTCTCCTCTCCTCTCCTCTCCTCTCCTGTCCTCTCCTCTCCTCTCCCCTCCTCTCCTCTCCTCTCCTCCTCTCCTGTCCTCTCCTGTCCTCTCTTGTCCTCTCTTCCTCTCCTCTCCTCCTCTGCTCTCCTCTCCTCCCCTCCTCTCCTCTCCTCTCCTCTCTTGTCCTCTCTTCCTCTCCTCTCCTCCTCTGCTCTCCTCTCCTCTCCTCCCCTCCTGTCCTCTCCTGTCCTCTCCTGTCCTCTCCCCTCCTCTCCCCTCCTCTCCTGTCCTCTCCCCTCCCCTCCTCTCCTCTCCTCTCCTCTCCTCTCCTCTTCTCTCCTCTCCTCTCCTCTCCTCTCCTCTCCTCTCCTCTCCTCTCCTCTCCTCTCCTCTCCTCTCCTCCTCTCCCCTCCTCTCCTCTCCTCTCCTCTCCTCCTCTCCTCTCCTGTCCTCTCCAGTCCTCTCCTCTCCTCTCCTCTCCTCTCCTCTCCTCTCCTCTCCTCTCCTCTCCTCCCCTCCTGTCCTCTCCTCTCCTCTCTCCTCTCCCCTCCTCTCCTCTCCTCTCCTCCCCTCCTGTCCTCTCCTCTCCTCTCCTCTCCTCTCCTCCCCTCCTGTCCTCTCCTCTCCTCTCCTCTCCTCCCCTCCTGTCCTCTCCTCTCCTCTCCTCCCTGTACCAGCTGGCGGTTGAAAAGAGGACAGCAGACCTCCAGTGGAGAGTCGTACATGGTGCGATAGCAGCCACCAGGTACGGTGCACCCCTGGATCCAGGTACGGTGCACCCCTGGATTCAGGTACGGTGCACACCTGGATCCAGGTACAATGCACACCTGGATCCAGGTACGGTGCACCCCTGGATCCAGGTACGGTGCACCCCTGGATCCAGGTACGGTGCACACCTGGATCCAGGTACGGTGCACCCCTGGATCCAGGTACGGTGCACCCCTGGATCCAGGTACGGTGCACACCTGGATCCAGGTACAATGCACACCTGGATCCAGGTACGGTGCACCCCTGGATCCAGGTACGGTGCACACCTGGATCCAGGTACGGTGCACACCTGGATCCAGGTACGGTGCACCCCTGGATCCAGGTACGGTGCACACCTGGATCCAGGTACGGTGCACCCCTGGATCCAGGTACGGTGCACACCTGGATCCAGGTACGGTGCACACCTGGATCCAGGTACGGTGCACACCTGGATCCAGGGGTGGGGGAGGAGCGTCTTTTTTGCACTGAGACAGAAACTTTATTTCATTTGTTTTCACAATGTCCACGACTGTCTGCACTGGTTGATCTTGTATAAAAGTGGTTTCAGGGGTTTGGAGAGGCGTTTTCTCTCATTTTATTTATATTTGGTCCAAAATACTGAATAAAGAAGAAAAGTGTTCAAACGATGATTAACTTCCTGTCTGCCACTGCTCAGGCGGCCATTTGGTTGACCCGCAAGAACAAAACTCAAGGTGTGGGCAGTGTGGAGGTGGTCCCGGTTCTGCAGGGTCTGCTGAAAGCCAGACTGAGGGTGGTCCCGGTTCTGCAGGGTCTGCTGAAAGCCAGACTGAGGGTGGTCCCGGTTCTGCAGGGTCTGCTGAAAGCCAGACTGAGGGTGGTCCCGGTTCTGCAGGGTCTGCTGAAAGCCAGACTGAGGGTGGTCCTGGTTCTGCAGGGTCTGCTGAAAGCCAGACTGAGGGTGGTCCCGGTTCTGCAGGGTCTGCTGAAAGCCAGACTGAGGGTGGTCCCGGTTCTGCAGGGTCTGCTGAAAGCCAGACTGAGGGTGGTCCTGGTTCTGCAGGGTCTGCTGAAAGCCAGACTGAGGGTGGTCCCGGTTCTGCAGGGTCTGCTGAAAGCCAGACTGAGGGTGGTCCTGGTTCTGCAGGGTCTGCTGAAAGCCAGACTGAGGGTAGAACACACTTATTACAGGATGAGGGACAATGTGAAGCCTTTCAGGAGATTTGGGCTGTGGGGGGGTTTTGTGTTCGGTGGAGGACGACGAGGATTTAAATATTAGTTTTTGATTAAGGAAACTCTTTTGATGAGTCGGTTGGTGACGGTTGTTCAGTAAATGTTCTAATAAAGGGACTTTTAAAACCAGGACCTCTCCTCTCCTCTCCTCTCCTCTCCTCTCCTCTCCTCTCCTCTCCTCTCCTCTCCTCTCCTCTCCTCTCCTCTCTCTCTGAGCAGCAGAGTACTGTGATCCACAGTGTCAGAGTACTGTGACCCACAGTGTCAGCAGCAGAGTACTGTGACCCACAGTGTCAGCAGCAGAGTACTGTGACCCACAGTGTCAGAGTACTGTGACCCACAGTGTCAGCAGCAGAGTACTGTGATCCACAGTGTCAGAGTACTGTGACCCACAGTGTCAACAGCAGAGTACTGTGATCCACAGTGTCAGCAGCAGAGTACTGTGATCCACAGTGTCAGAGTACTGTGACCCACAGTGTCAGCAGCAGAGTACTGTGATCCACAGTGTCAGAATACTGTGACCCACAGTGTCAGCAGCAGAGTACTGTGATCCACAGTGTCAGAATACTGTGACCCACAGTGTCAGCAGCAGAATACTGTGACCCACAGTGTCAACAGCAGAGTACTGTGATCCACAGTGTCAGCAGCAGAGTACTGTGATCCACAGTGTCAGAGTACTGTGACCCACAGTGTCAGAGTACTGTGACCCACAGTGTCAGAGTACTGTGACCCACAGTGTCAGCAGCAGAGTACTGTGACCCACAGTGTCAGAGTACTGTGACCCACAGTGTCAACAGCAGAGTACTGTGATCCACAGTGTCAGCAGCAGAATACTGTGATCCACAGTGTCAGAGTACTGTGACCCACAGTGTCAGCAGCAGAGTACTGTGACCCACAGTGTCAGAGTACTGTGACCCACAGTGTCAGCAGCAGAGTACTGTGATCCACAGTGTCAGCAGCAGAATACTGTGATTCACAGTGTCAGAGTACTGTGACCCACAGTGTCAGCAGCAGAGTACTGTGACCCACAGTGTCAGAGTACTGTGACCCACAGTGTCAGAGTACTGTGACCCACAGTGTCAGCAGCAGAGTACTGCGACCCACAGTGTCAGCAGCAGAATACTGTGACCCACAGTGTCAGAGTACTGTGACCCACAGTGTCAGAGTACTGTGACCCACAGTGTCAGCAGCAGAGTACTGCGACCCACAGTGTCAGCAGCAGAGTACTGTGACCCACAGTGTCAGAGTACTGTGACCCACAGTGTCAACAGCAGAGTACTGTGATCCACAGTGTCAGCAGCAGAATACTGTGATTCACAGTGTCAGAGTACTGTGACCCACAGTGTCAGCAGCAGAGTACTGTGACCCACAGTGTCAGAGTACTGTGACCCACAGTGTCAGAGTACTGTGACCCACAGTGTCAGCAGCAGAGTACTGCGACCCACAGTGTCAGAGTACTGTGACCCACAGTGTCAGAGTACTGTGACCCACAGTGTCAGAGTACTGTGACCCACAGTGTCAGCAGCAGAGTACTGTGACCCACAGTGTCAGAGTACTGTGACCCACAGCGTCAACAGCAGAGTACTGTGATCCACAGTGTCAGCAGCAGAATACTGTGATCCACAGTGTCAGAGTACTGTGACCCACAGTGTCAACAGCAGAGTACTGTGATCCACAGTGTCAGAGTACTGTGACCCACAGTGTCAACAGCAGAGTACTGTGATCCACAGTGTCAGAGTACTGTGATCCACAGTGTCAGCAGCAGAGTACTGTGATCCACAGTGTCAGCAGCAGAATACTGTGATCCACAGTGTCAGCAGCAGAGTACTGTGATCCACAGTGTCAGCAGCAGAGTACTGTGATCCACAGTGTCAGCAGCAGAGCTGAGGTCCAGAAGTACCAGTACACAGTATTTCCCATCATCTGCTGCCCTCAGAAGTTCCTCAGTGACTTTAGTCAGAACAGATTCAGAGGAATGAAGTTTATAGAAGCCAGATTGGAACGGCTCTAACGTACCAAGTACCTGTAGAGCAGATGGAAGCTGCTCTACTACCTGTTCTAGTATTTTAGAGACAAAGGACAGTTTGGAGTTTTGGCCTATCGTTCATATGAAGGTCCAGATTAAGTTTGTTCAGCAGAGGCTGGATTAGAGCTGCTTAACCAGAGCAGGGACAGAGCGGCTGATAGGGAGAGATTTATTCTATGAACAATGGAGGGACCAGTTGATTTAAAAACATTAATAAACAAAGATGGAGGGAGAAAATGAAAGGAGCCATAGGAAGACTTCAGTTTGGTCATCAGGCCTGTAACGTCCTCCAGGGAGACGGAGACGAGTTGAAACGGAGCTGTTGGAGCAGCTGCAGGGAGAGGACAGACGACGGAGGATCCTGGTTTCACTCACTTTATTGACAGAATATTTTAATAAGTATTTGCACTCAGTGTGAGAGGACACGGGGACTGGTGGACTGGAAGGACAGACTATCACATTTATGGTCTTAAAGAACTTTGGAATTTCTTTTGTTCACAGAAATGAGGTTGGTGAAGTTTGATGTTCTTACAACTGTCCTCCTCTCATTGAGTTCCAGTAATACGTCTTTAAGGACCTGGAGTTCAGTCTGTCCTCCTACACTGAGACCTGAGACAGACAACTGACTGGTTAGTCCAAGGGGAGGGTTTACTGAGGGATGAGGGGAACAAACACGTCTACACCAGCTCCACCAGGGTCTAACACCATCACAGTCTGACAGGACATGTCCACATCTTTCAATGTCTTCAGTTATGATGGACTTAGACTGAGACATGGAGTTACTTGGTTCCATAACGGGAATACTGGGAATTCCAAAAAGGACACATTTATGATCAGTGACCTGTAAATCCCCAATGTCAATGTTTTCCATAGTGAGTCCCTCCATCCCTCCATCCATCCCTCCATCCCTCCATCCATCCATCCATCCATCCATCCATCCCTCCATCCATCCATCCATCCATCCATCCCTCCATCCATCCATCCATCCATCCATCCATCCATCCATCCCTCCATCCCTCCATCCATCCATCCATCCATCCATCCATCCATCCATCCCTCCACCCATCCATCCATTCATCCATCCCTCCACCCATCCATCCCTCCATCCTCCATCCATCCATCCATCCATCCATCCATCCATCCATCCATCCATCCATCCATCCATCCCTCCATCCCTCCATCCATCCATCCATTGTCCACCTCTTGTCCGGGGCCGGGTCGTGGGGACAGCAGTCTCAGCAGGGATGTCCAGACGTCCCTCACGCCAGACACGTCCTCCAGTTCTTCCAGTGGGACCCCAAGGCCTTCCCAGGCCAGCCGAGAGACATAGTCCCTCCAGCGTGTCCTAGGTCTGTCCCGAAGCCTCCTACCGGAGGGACATGCCCGGAACACCTCCCCAGGGAGGCGTCCGGGGGGGCATCCCAAACAGATGCCCGAGCCTCAGCTGGCTCCTCTGGATGTGGAGGAGCAGCGGCTCTACTCCGAGCTCCTCCCTGGTGACGGAGCTCCTCACCCTATCTCTAAGAGGGCGCCCAGCCACTCTACGGAGGAAACTCACTTCAGCCTCTTGGATCCAGGATCTCCTTCTTTCAGTCACGACCCAAAGCTCATGATCATAGGTGAGGGGAGGAAGGAAGGTGGACTGGCTCATGACCATAGGTGAGGGGAGGAAGGAAGATCAACTGGCTCATGACCATAGGTGAGGGGAGGAAGGAAGATCTACTGGCTCATGACCATAGGTGAGGGGAGGAAGATCTACTGGCTCATGACCATAGGTGAGGGGAGGAAGGAAGATCAACTGGCTCATGACCATAGGTGAGGGGAGGAAGGAAGATCAACTGGCTCATGACCATAGGTGAGGGGAGGAAGGAAGATGGACTGGCTCATGACCATAGGTGAGGGGAGGAAGGAAGATGGACTAGCCCATGACCATAGGTGAGGGGAGGAAGGAAGATCAACTGGCTCATGACCATAGGTGAGGGGAGGAAGGAAGATCAACTGGCTCATGACCATAGGTGAGGGGAGGAAGGAAGATCAACTGGCTCATGACCATAGGTGAGGGGAGGAAGGAAGATGGACTGGCTCATGATCATAGGTGAGGGGAGGAAGGAAGATGGACTGGCTCATGACCATAGGTGAGGGGAGGAAGGAAGATCTACTGGCTCATGACCATAGGTGAGGGGAGGAAGGAAGATCAACTGGCTCATGACCATAGGTGAGGGTAGGAAGAAAGATCTACTGGCTCATGACCATAGGTGAGGGTAGGAAGGAAGATGGACTGGCTCATGACCATAGGTGAGGGGAGGAAGGAAGATGGACTGGCTCATGACCATAGGTGAGGGGAGGAAGGAAGATCTACTGGCTCATGACCATAGGTGAGGGGAGGAAGGAAGATCAACTGGCTCATGACCATAGGTGAGGGTAGGAAGAAAGATCTACTGGCTCATGACCATAGGTGAGGGGAGGAAGGAAGATCTACTGGCTCATGACCATAGGTGAGGGGAGGAAGGAAGATCTACTGGCTCATGACCATAGGTGAGGGGAGGAAGGAAGGTGGACTGGCTCATGACCATAGGTGAGGGGAGGAAGGAAGGTGGAGCGGTAAATCTAGTCTGGCTTTCAGCAGACCCTCCTGTGGTCCCCAAACCAGACCCCCTCCGGTCCCTGGCTGTGCCTAGAAATTCTGTCCATAAAAGTTCTGAACAGAACCGGGGACAAAGGACAGCCCTGCTGGAGGCCAGCGTGCACTGGGAACAGGTCTGACTTACTGCCGGCAATGTGAACCAGACTCCTGCTCCGGGCGTCCAGGGACCGGACAGTCCTTAGCAAAGGGTCCTGGACTCCATACTCCCCCACAGGACGTCCTGAGGGACACGGTCGAACGCCTTCTCCAGGTCCACAAAACACATGTGGACTGGGTGGGCGAACTCCCATGAGCCCTCGCGTACCCGGTGGAGAGTATAGAGCTGGTCCAGTGTTCCACGACCTGGACGAAAACCGCATTGTTCCTCTTGGATCCGAGGTTCTGCTAACGGCCGGATCGTCCTCTCCAGTACTCTGGAATAGACTTTCCTGGGGAGGCTGAGGAGTGTGATCCCCCTGTAGCTGGAACACACCCTCTGGTCCCCCTTCTTAAAAAGAGGGACCACCACCCTGGTCTGCCACTCCAGAGGAACTGTCCCCGACCGCCACGCCATGGTGCAGAGACGTGTCCACCAGGACAGTCCCTGCACATCCAGAGACTTAAGGAACTCAGGGCGGTTCTCATCCAGTCCCGGTGCCTTGAGGTCAGCAGCCCCCCCCCCCCCCCCCCCACCGTGAAAAACTGCTTCCCCTTCCTGAGGCGCCGGACGGTTTGCCAGAATTTCCTCTGGGCGGACCGGTAGTCCTCCTCCATGGCCTCCCCGAACTCCTCCCAGACCAGAGGTTCTGCCTCCACCACGGCCCGGGCTGCGGCCCGCCTGGCCTGCCGGTACCTCCTAGTAAAGGAGTAAAGGTAAAGGAGCGTGCATTTGGCAGAGCCATTTCTACAGAACGCTCAGTAGGGGGCGCTGCAGCAGAAGCCAGTGGCAGTGTGAGCAGGTGACAGGTGTTCACTCCCTGGTGATCCCTGCTCCTGTGTGACTGCTGTGTAGTGACACTACGACTGATGATCACAGTAGGTAGTGAAGTGTAGGGCCAGTCTGCCCTGGGGGGGCAGGAGGGGCACACACTGTCCTGGGGGGGCAGGAGGGGGAGACACTGTCCTGAAGGGGGCAGGAGGGGCACACACTGTCCTGAAGGGGGCAGGAGGGGGAGACACTGTCCTGGGGGGGCAGGAGGGGCACACACTGTCCTGGGGGGGCAGGAGGGGGAGACACTGTCCTGAAGGGGGCAGGAGGGGCACACACTGTCCTGAAGGGGGCAGGAGGGGGAGACACTGTCCTGGGGGGGCAGGAGGGGGACACACTGTCCTGAAGGGGGCAGGAGGGGCAGACACTGTCCTGGGGGGGCAGGAGGGGCTGTGCAGGAGGGGCCCTGCAATCTGTCCTGGGGAGGCAGGAGGGGGAGACACTGTCCTGAAGGGGGCAGGAGGGGCAGACACTGTCCTGGGGGGGCAGGAGGGGGAGACACTGTCCTGAAGGGGGCAGGAGGGGCAGACACTGTCCTGGGGGGGGCAGGAGGGGCTGACACTGTCCTGAAGGGGGCAGAAGGGGGAGACGCTTCCTGGGGGAGCAGGAGGGGGGAACTCTGTCCTGAAGGGGGCAGGACGGCGATAAACTGTCCTGGGGGGACAGGAGGGGGAGACACTGTCCTCAAAGGGGAGGGAGGGGCAGACACTGTCCTGAAGGGGGAAGGAGGGGGAGACACTGTCCTGGGGGGGCTGGAGGGGGAGACGCTGCCCTGGGGGGGCAGGAGGGGCCCTGCAGGAGGGGCCCTGCAATCTGTCCTGGGGAGGCAGGAGGGGGAGACGCTGTCCTGGGGGGGCAGGTGTGCAGGTAGACTGGAGCCAGGTGTACAGGTAGAGACTGGAGCCAGGTGTACAGGTAGAGACTGGAGCCAGGTGTGCAGGTAGAGACTGGAGCCAGGTGTACAGGTAGAGACTGGAGCCAGGTGTACAGGTAGAGACTGGAGCCAGGTGTGCAGGTAGAGACTGGAGCCAGGTGTACAGGTAGAGACGGGAGCCAGGTGTACAGGTAGACTGGAGCCAGGTGTACATGAAGACTGGAGCCAGGTGTACAGGTAGAGACGGGAGCCAGGTGTACAGGTAGAGACGGGAGCCAGGTGCACAGGTAGTGACTGGAGCCAGGTGTACAGGTAGACTGGAGCCAGTTGTGCAGGTACAGACCGTAGCCAGGTGTACAGGTAGAGACGGGAGCCAGGTGTACAGGTAGACTGGAGCCAGGTGTACATGAAGACTGGAGCCAGGTGTACAGGTACACTGGAGCCAGGTGTACATGAAGACTGGAGCCAGGTGTACATGAAGACTGGAGCCAGGTGTACAGGTACACTGGAGCCAGGTGTACATGAAGACTGGAGCAAGGTGTACAGGTAGACTGGAGCCAGGTGTACATGAAGACTGGAGCCAGGTGTACAGGTAGACTGGAGCCAGGTGTACATGAAGACTGGAGCCAGGTGTACAGGTAGACTGGAGCCAGGTGTACATGAAGACTGGAGCCAGGTGTACATGAAGACTGGAGCCAGGTGTACAGGTAGAGACTGGAGCCAGGTGTGCAGGTAGAGACTGTAGCCAGGTGTACAGGTAGACTGGAGCCAGGTGTACATGAAGACTGGAGCCAGGTGTACATGAAGACTGGGGCCAGGTGTACAGGTAGAGAGTGTAGCCAGGTGTACATGAAGACTGGAGCCAGGTGTACAGGTAGACTGGAGCCAGGTGTACATGAAGACTGGGGCCAGGTGTACAGGTAGAGACTGGAGCCAGGTGTGCAGGTAGAGACTGGATCCAGGTAGAGACTGGAGCCAGGTGTACAGGTAGAGACTGGAGCCAGGTGTGCAGGTAGAGACTGGATCCAGGTAGAGACTGGAGCCAGGTGTGCAGGTAGACTTGAGCCAGGTGTACAGGTAGAGACTGTAGCCAGGTGTACAGGTCGAGACTGGAGCCAGGTGTACAGGTAGACTGGAGCCAGGTGTGCAGGTAGAGACTGGAGCCAGGTGTACATGAAGACTGGAGCCAGGTGTACAGGTAGAGACGGGAGCCAGGTGTACAGGTAGAGACTGGAGCCAGGTGTACAGGTAGAGACGGGAGCCAGGTGCACAGGTAGAGACTGGAGCCAGGTGTAC
Source organism: Lipophrys pholis (assembly GCF_963383615.2). Classification (NCBI taxonomy): domain Eukaryota; kingdom Metazoa; phylum Chordata; class Actinopteri; order Blenniiformes; family Blenniidae; genus Lipophrys; species Lipophrys pholis. The sequence goes on from NW_028292088.1 coordinate 420,448, forward strand.
AGGTAGACTGGAGCCAGGTGTACATGAAGACTGGAGCCAGGTGTACATGAAGACTGGAGCCAGGTGTACATGAAGACTGGAGCCAGGTGTACAGGTAGAGACTGGCGCCAGGTGTGCAGGTAGAGACTGGAGCCAGGTGTACAGGTAGAGACTGGAGCCAGGTGTACATGAAGACTGGAGCCAGGTGTACAGGTAGACTGGAGCCAGGTGTACATGAAGACTGGAGCCAGGTGTACAGGTAGAGACTGGCGCCAGGTGTGCAGGTAGAGACTGGCGCCAGGTGTACAGGTAGAGACTGGAGCCAGGTGTGCAGGTAGAGACTGGAGCCAGGTGTACAGGTAGACTGGAGCCAGGTGTGCAGGTAGAGACTGTAGCCAGGTGTACAGGTAGGGACTGGAGCCAAGTGTACATGTAGAGACTGGAGCCAGGTGTGCAGGTAGACTGGAGCCAGGTGTGCAGGTAGAGACTGTAGCCAGGTGCACAGGTAGAGACTGGAGCCAGGTGTACAGGTAGAGACTGGAGCCAGGTGTGCATATAGAGACTGGAGCCAGGTGTACATGAAGACTGGAGCCAGGTGTGCAGGTAGAGACTGGAGCCAGGTCTACATGAAGACTGGAGCCAGGTGTACAGATAGACTGGAGCCAGGTGTACATGAAGACTGGGGCCAGGTGTACAGGTAGAGACTGGAGCCAGGTGTGCAGGTAGAGACTGGATCCAGGTAGAGACTGGAGCCAGGTGTGCAGGTAGACTGGAGCCAGGTGTACATGAAGACTGGAGCCAGGTGTACATGAAGACTGGAGCCAGGTCTACAGGTAGAGACTGGCGCCAGGTGTGCAGGTAGAGACTGGAGCCAGGTGTACAGGTAGACTGGAGCCAGGTGTACATGAAGACTGGAGCCAGGTGTACAGGTAGAGACTGGCGCCAGGTGTGCAGGTAGAGACTGGAGCCAGGTGTACAGGTAGAGACTGGAGCCAGGTGTACATGAAGACTGGAGCCAGGTGTACAGGTAGACTGGAGCCAGGTGTACATGAAGACTGGAGCCAGGTGTACAGGTAGAGACTGGCGCCAGGTGTGCAGGTAGAGACTGGAGCCAGGTGTACAGGTAGAGACTGGAGCCAGGTGTGCAGGTAGAGACTGGAGTCAGGTGTACAGGTAGACTGGAGCCAGGTGTGCAGGTAGAGACTGTAGCCAAGTGTACAAGTAGAGACTGGAGCCAGGTGTGCAGGTAGACTGGAGCCAGGTGTGCAGGTAGAGACTGTAGCCAGGTGTACAGGTAGAGACTGGAGCCAGGTGTACAGGTAGAGACTGGAGCCAGGTGTGCATATAGAGACTGGAGCCAGGTGTACATGAAGACTGGAGCCAGGTGTACAGGTAGACTGGAGCCAGGTGTACATGAAGACTGGAGCCAGGTGTACAGATAGACTGGAGCCAGGTGTACATGAAGACTGGGGCCAGGTGTACAGGTAGAGACTGGAGCCAGGTGTACAGGTAGACTTGAGCCAGGTGTACAGGTAGAGACTATAGCCAGGTGTACAGGTAGGGACTGGAGCCAAGTGTACAAGTAGAGACTGGAGCCAGGTGTACAGGTAGAGACTGGAGCCAGGTGTGCAGGTAGAGACTGGAGCCAGGTGTACATGAAGACTGGAGCCAGGTGTACAGGTCGAGACTGGAGCCAGGTGTACAGGTAGACTGGAGCCAGGTGTGCAGGTAGAGACTGGAGCCAGGTGTACATGAAGACTGGAGCCAGGTGTGCAGGTAGAGACTGGAGCCAGGTGTACAGGTAGAGCCTGGAGCCAGGTGTACAGGTAGAGACTGTAGCAAGGTGTGCAGGTAGAGACTGGAGCCAGGTGTACAGGTAGACTGGAGCCAGGTGTACAGGTAGAGACTGTAGCAAGGTGTGCAGGTAGAGACTGGAGCCAGGTGTACAGGTAGAGCCTGGAGCCAGGTGTGCAGGTAGAGACTGGAGCCAGGTGTGCAGGTAGAGACTCGAGCCAGGTGTGCAGGTAGAGGACACGACTAAAACGTTCTGAACCTCGGCCGATCCAGGGAATCGGACCAGAGACCAGAACAGATGTTCCTCACTCTTTGAGGACATTAAAAAGGTTAAAATGACCTGGTGAGCTCAGATTCACGACTAGAAGTGCTCTTCACTCCAACATGGACCAGAGTCCTCTGAATGAAGCTGGTGGAGCGGGCAGGTGGAGGAGGGGGGGGGGGGGGGGGGGCATGGAGGTGGAGGACCATCAGGACAGGCTCGGTGATGGTTGTCCCCCTGTCTCCCCCTGAACCGAGGACGGAGGATCACACTGGAGAGTCTGCACAGGTGTGATACGAGAGGAGAGAGACGAGAGACGAGAGGGGAGAGACGAGAGACGAGAGGGGAGAGACGAGAGAGACGAGAGGAGAGAGACGAGAGGAGAGAGGGGAGAGACGAGAGGGGAGAGACGAGAGAGACGAGAGGAGAGAGACGAGAGAGACGAGAGACGAGAGACGAGAGAGACGAGAGGAGAGAGACGAGAGGAGAGAGACGAGAGGAAAGAGACGAGAGGAGAGAGACGAGAGGAGAGAGACGAGAGGAGAGAGACGAGAGGAGAGAGACGAGAGACGAGAGAGACGAGAGGAGAGAGACGAGAGGAGAGAGACGAGAGGAAAGAGACGAGAGGAGAGAGACGAGAGGAGAGAGACGAGAGGAGAGAGACGAGAGGAGAGAGACGAGAGACGAGAGAGACGAGAGGAGAGAGACGAGAGAAGGAAGAAGAGAGAAGTGTTGAAATGTCAAACTAAATGAGGTTTTATTGAATCATTGATCTATTTTTATAGGTGTTTATCTACCTGTATCTACCTGTAAATACCTGTATCTACCTGTATCTACCTGTATCTACCTGTAAATACCTGTATCTACCTGTAAATACCTGTATCTACCTGTATCTACCTGTAAATACCTGTATCTACCTGTATCTACCTGTATCTACCTGTAAATACCTGTATCTACCTGTAAATACCTGTATCTACCTGTAAATACCTGTAAATACCTGTATCTACCTGTAAATACCTGTATCTACCTGTAAATACCTGTATCTACCTGTATCTACCTGTATCTACCTGTAAATACCTGTATCTACCTGTAAATACCTGTAAATACCTGTATCTACCTGTATCTACCTGTAAATACCTGCATCTACCTGTATCTACCTGTATCTACCTGTAAATACCTGTATCTACCTGTATCTACCTGTAAATACCTGCATCTACCTGTATCTACCTATATCTACCTGTAAATACCTGTATCTACCTGTATCTACCTGTAAATACCTGTATCTACCTGTAAATACCTGCATCTACCTGTATCTACCTGTATCTACCTGTATCTCCCTGTAAATACCTGCATCTACCTGTATCTACCTGTATCTCCCTGTAAATACCTGTATCTACCTGTATCTACCTGTAAATACCTGTATCTACCTGTAAATACCTGCATCTACCTGTATCTACCTGTATCTATCTGTAAATACCTGCATCTACCTGTATCTACCTGTAAATACCTGCATCTACCTGTATCTACCTGTATCTACCTGTAAATACCTGTATCTACCTGTAAATACCTGTATCCACCTGTATCTACCTGTAAATACCTGTATCTACCTGTAAATACCTGCATCTACCTGTATCTACCTGTATCTCCCTTTAAATACCTGTATCTACCTGTATCTACCTGTATCTACCTGTAAATACCTGTATCTACCTGTATCTACCTGTAAATACCTGTAAATACCTGTATCTACCTGTAAATACCTGTATCTACCTGTATCTCCCTGTAAATACCTGCATCTACCTGTATCTACCTGTATCTCCCTGTAAATACCTGCATCTACCTGTATCTACCTGTATCTACCTGTAAAT
>NW_028292088.1:426847-434347 GCF_963383615.2 Lipophrys pholis
CCCTGGGTCCCTGGGTCCCTGGGTCCCTGGTCCCTGGGTCCCTGGGTCCCTGGGTCCCTGGGTCCCTGGGTCCCTGGGTCCCTGGGTCCCTGGGTCCCTGGGTCCCTGGGCCTCCAATCAGTCTAGGATTGATCCTGATCAATAAGTGGATCAGGTCCCAGGAACCACAATAAGTGGATCAGGTCCCAGGAACCACAATAAGTGGATCAGGTCCCAGGAACCACAATAAGTGGATCAGGTCCCAGGAACCACACAGCCGGTTCCAGGGGCGGTTCACTGTGTGTTGATGATGATTGCAGGTTTTAATTCTGTAACCACGAACCAAACATGTCTGTTAATCTGTTAATTTAATCCATTAAAGTTCAAACTTAAAGAGGATCTGCAACAAGGAACCATGAAGTCAGATTAAAGATCCAAACTAAAAACAACCTCGTTTAGAGGTTTGATTCTACTAGAACTATTTGAAGGAGGTGTTTTGCTAAATTCTGAAGAATAAATGTGATTTAAGGGATAAAAAAATCTAGTAAATTATCTAAACATGTGACTATATAATCCCGTTACATCTTTCCTTCAATAGTTCTTCAGATTGGTTCTTCCTGACGTCAGAGAACCAGGAACGTTCTCTTCTATCGTCTCGTCATGTCAGAATCTCTCCTAATCTGATATATGGTTGAAAAGCTCTTTGGAGAAGATGACTGCTCTGCTAAACTGGTTCTGGGACACAGCTGGGAGTACAAGAACCGCTCAGAACCACAAGAACCACAAGAACCACAAGAACCACAAGAGCCGCTCAGAACCACAAGAACCATAAGAACACAAAGAACCACAAGATCCGCTCAGAACCACAAGAACCACAAGAACCGCTCAGAACCACAAGAACCACAAGAACCACAAGAGCCGCTCAGAACCACAAGAACCATAAGAACACAAAGAACCACAAGATCCGCTCAGAACCACAAGAACCACAAGAGCCGCTCAGAACCACAAGAACCATAAGAACCGCTCAGAACCACAAGAACCGCTCAGAACCACAAGAACCACAAGAACCGCTCAGAACCACAAGAACCACAAGAACCACAAGAACCGCTCAGAACCACAAGAACCATAAGAACTGCTCAGAACCACAAGAACCGCTCAGAACCACAAGAACCACAAGAGCCGCTCAGAACCACAAGAACCACAAGAGCCGCTCAGAACCACAAGAACCACAAGAACCGCTCAGAACCACAAGAACCACAAGAGCCGCTCAGAACCAGAAGAACCACAAGAACACAAAGAACCACAAGAACCACAAGAGCCACTCAGAACCACAAGAACCACAAGATCCGCTCAGAACCACAAGAACCACAAGAACCACAAGATCCGCTCAGAACCACAAGAACCACAAGAGCCGCTCAGAACCACAAGAACCACAAGAACAGCGTTTAAAGGAATATTCTAGAATAATCCAGGAAATCCAGCAAAACTATTCTGCTTTGCTGGTTGATTAGACTCATCAGGTCTCACACACACACACACACACACACACACACACACACACACACACACACACACACACACACACACACACACACACACACACACACACACACACACACACACACACACACACACACACACACAGGCTCCCATTGAAAACACACCTGGTGAAGTTTGAAAACATGACAGGGGGATTTTAATTAGAACCAATTAGAGACGGGTTGGGGTGAGAGGACAGAGGACAGAGGACAGAGGACGGGAGGCTTTTTAAACCACCAAAAAAAAGATGCTCTAATTGGGCCAGAGGCTACTTTTCTTGGGGTGACCTGTGGAGACCCCGTGCAAGCTGTTTAACGTCACCACTCCCACGGTGAAAAGGGGAAGGGGTCTGAATGGGTCCTGCGTGTTGACATAAACACAACCAATCACACTGAGGCTCAATGGCCTGAGGGGACAGGACAACAGCAACAGGTGATGAGCAGCACACACACACACACACACACACACACACACACACACACACACACACACACACACACACACACACACACACACACACACACACACACACACACACACACACACACACACACACACACACACACACACACCATCTGAGAAACGTCTCGGTAAATATTCCCACCTTTGTCCCACCCTCTTGGGAATGTGTGGACCATATCTTTGTTTAGTGAGGAGATCCTGTCGGCTCTTCCAAACCCCCTGAAGGACCCTGAAGCCACGCCCACAATGGCAGCAGACCTTTAAAGAGACAGGACACATTCTTTCCTCTGAGTTCAACACACTTTTCATGCTGCACAATTCCATATGCTGTTTGTGTCACTTAGAGCAAACTGCTCATCAGCCATGAGTCGTCTCCTGGCAGCTGGAGCCCTTTGTTAAGAGCCTGTAGACTGACTGTAGACTGACTGTAGACTGACTGCAGACTGACTCTAGACTGACTGCAGACTGATGGTAGACTGACAGCAGACTGACTGTAGACAGACTGCAGACTGACTGCAGACTGATGGTAGACTGACAGCAGACTGACTCTAGACTGACTGCAGACTGACTGCAGACTGATGGTAGACTGACAGCAGACTGACTGTAGACTGACTGCAGACTGACTGCAGACTGATGGTAGACTGACAGCAGACTGACTGTAGACTGACTGCAGACTGACTGCAGACTGATGGTAGACTGACAGCAGACTGACTCTAGACTGACTGCAGACTGACTCTAGACTGACTGCAGACTGATGGTAGACTGACTGCAGACTGACTCTAGACTGACTGCAGACTGACTCTAGACTGACTGCAGACTGATGGTAGACTGACTGCAGACTGACTCTAGACTGACTGCAGACTGACTGCAGACTGATGGTAGACTGACAGCAGACTGACTGTAGACTGACTGCAGACTGACTGCAGACTGATGGTAGACTGACAGCAGACTGACTGTAGACTGACTGCAGACTGACTGCACACTGACTGCAGACTGACTGTAGACTGACTGCAGACTGACTGCAGACTGATGGTAGACTGACTGCAGACTGACTGCAGACTGATGGTAGACTGATGGTAGACTGACTGTAGACTGACTGCAGACTGACTGCAGACTGACTGCAGACTGATGGTAGACTGACTGCAGACTGACTGTAGACTGACTGTAGACTGATGGTAGACTGACTGCAGACTGACTGCAGACTGATGGTAGACTGACTGCAGACTGACTATAGACTGACTGCAGACTGATGGTAGACTGACTGCAGACTGACTCTAGACTGACTGTAGACTGACTGCAGACTGACTGCAGACTGATGGTAGACTGACTGTAGACTGACTGCAGACTGACTCTAGACTGACTGCAGACTGATGGTAGACTGACAGCAGACTGACTGTAGACTGACTGCAGACTGACTGCAGACTGATGGTAGACTGACAGCAGACTGACTGTAGACTGACTGCAGACTGACTGCAGACTGATGGTAGACTGACAGCAGACTGACTGTAGACTGACTGCAGACTGACTGCAGACTGACTGCAGACTGACTGTAGACTGACTGCAGACTGACTGCAGACTGATGGTAGACTGATGGTAGACTGACTGCAGACTGATGGTAGACTGACTGCAGACTGACTGTAGACTGACTGCAGACTGACTGCAGACTGATGGTAGACTGACTGTAGACTGACTGCAGACTGACTGTAGACTGACTGTAGACTGACTGCAGACTGATGGTAGACTGACTGCAGACTGACTGTAGACTGACTGTAGACTGACTGCAGACTGACTGCAGACTGATGGTAGACTGACTGCAGACTGATGGTAGACTGACTGCAGACTGATGGTAGACTGACTGCAGACTGACTATAGACTGACTGCAGACTGATGGTAGACTGACAGCAGACTGACTGTAGACTGACTCTAGACTGACTGTAAAATGACTGCAGACTGATGGTAGACTGACTATAGACTGACTGTAGACTGATTATAGACTGACTGCAGACTGGTGGTAGACTGACTGCAGACTGGCGGTAGACTGACAGCAGACTGACGGTAGACTGACAGCAGACTGTAGACTGACTGTAGACTTTAGACTGACGGTAGATGGTTGGTAGACTGATGGTAGACTGACTGCAAACTGACTGCAGACTGACGGTAGACTGACTGCAGACTGACGGAAGACTGACTCTAAACTGACTGTAGACTGACTGCAGACTGTAAACTGACCGCAGACCGACTCTAGACTGACACAGACCGACTCTAGACTATAGACTGACGGTAGACTGACGCTAGACTGTAGACTGACTGTACGCTGTAGACCGACTGTAGACTGACTGTAGACTGACTGTAGACTGACGGTAGAGTGACTGTTGCCTGTAGACTGACGGTAGACTGGCGGTAGACTGACGGTAGACCGACGGTAGACTGTAGACTGACTGTAGCCTGACTGTAGACTGACTGTAGACTGACGGTAGACCGACGGTAGACTGACGGTAGACTGACGGTAGACTGACGGTAGACTGACTGTAGAGTGATGGTAGACTGTAGACTGATGGTAGACTGGCGGTAGACTGACGGTAGACCGACGGTAGACTGTAGACTGACTGTAGCCTGACTGTAGACTGACTGTAGACTGACGGTAGACCGACGGTAGACTGACGGTAGACTGACGGTAGACTGACTGTAGAGTGACTATAGACCGACGGTAGACTGACTGTAGACTGACGGTAGACTGACTGTAGAGTGACTATAGACTGACTGTAGACTGACTGTAGACTGACGGTAGACTGACTGTAGACTGACTGCAGACTGACGGTAGACTGACGGTAGACTGACGGTAGACTGTAAACTGTCGATTTTAGACTGACTGTAGACTGAGGCTCCTTTGAGGCCTTTTATTGGTAGGAAACTTGTGAAGGAGATCCAGGTTCTTCTTCTTCTTCTTCTTCTTCTTCTTCTTCTTCTTCTTCTTCTTCTTCTTCTTCTTCTTCTTCTTCTTCTTCTTCTTCTTCCTCTTCTTCTTCTTCTTCTTCTTCTTCTTCTTCTTCTTCTTCTTCTTCTTCTTCTTCTTCTTCTTCTTCTTATTATTATTATTATTATTATTATTATTATTATTATTATTATTATTTATAATAATAATTACTATTATTATTTTCGTTGTTATTGTTGTTAATATTAATAATGTAATAATGATAAAAACAAATAATAATAACAACAACGTTATTATTGATAACAATAATAATAATAATAATAATAATAATAATAATAATAATAATAATAATAATAATAATAATACTACTACTACTACTACTACTACTACTACTACTAATAATAATAATAATAATAATAATAATAATAATAATAATAATAATAATAATAATAATAATAATAATAATAATAATAATATTATTATTATTATTATTATTATTATTATCATTAGTAGTAGTGGTATGTATTTGTGTACTGGCTCCCATTGAAACCATCTTGGATATGAAGAAAGGAAACGTTCGGCCATGTGTTCTTTAAGCGGGATTAAGCTGCTGTGATGGAAGGAACGTTTCAGATCCTGACAGAACCGTCAGTCTGCAGCGGGCGGTGGATCCGGCAGAGGTGAGGCCGTGCGCGGAACTGTGCGCGGTGAAAGGGCCGTGTGCGTGCCGCGTCAGAGCCATGCTCCCGCGCTGCACGCGCTGCGCTCCGACACCGCGGTGCCGGCCCGCACTGTTCATTCAGCGCGCGCTGTGCGGGGACTGCCTGAACGCACGACGGTTGTGCGGAGCGCCGTACTGGAGGGAGACCGAACCCTCACCCGAACCCACCGGGACCCCGCGAGCCTCACCTTGAGCTGCATGCAGGAGGGAACCGGAACAACTGGGCTTTAATCATGAAAACTACTTTCATTTATTGTTACAACGACGACAATAATAAGAATAAGAATAAGAATAAGAATAAAAATAAAAATAATAATAATAATAATAATAATAATAATAATAATAATAATAATAATTATTACTATTATTATTATTATTATTATTATTATTATTATCATCGTTGTTATTGTTGTTAATATCAATAATGTAATGACAAAACAAATATAATAATAACAATAACAATAATAGTAACAGTAATAATAATGATAATCATTATTATTTTTATTATTATTATTATCGTTGTTATTGTTGTTAATATCAATAATGTAATAATGATAAAAACAAATATAATTATAACAATAATAGTAACAGTAGTAATAATAATAATAATAATAATAATAATAATAATAATAATAATAATAATAATAATAGTAATAATAATAATAATAATAATAATAATAATAATAATAATAATAATATATTTGATTTCTAATGCACTTTCATTCAAAAATCTCAAAGTGCTACAAGCACTTTAAAAAAGAAGCAAACAAACACCGAAACTGCAGAATTTAAAAAGAGTCGGTGAAGAGAGTTAAAGCCTCATTAAAGACGGAAGTCTTCAGACGCTCCACAGCCTGTGGGGTCCCGGGGAGGCTGGGTGGGGAGTCTCAGCACACAAGGCCCCATCTCCCATGGTCTGGAGTCTGGATCTGGCGGGTGGAGGAGGTGTTGGAGTCTGGTTCTGCGGGTGGAGGAGGTGTTGGCGTTCAGAGCGCGTGCTCTGGGTTCTTTACGGCGGCGCATTTCCGTAAAAGCTCTGGTGTGTGATGAGAGACGGTTTGTAGTTTATTCGGGCAGTGCAGCCAGTGCGGCGTTTTGGAGTGATGTGCTCATGTTATTATTATTATTATTATTATTATTATTATTATTATTATTATTATTATTATTATTATTATTATTATTATTATTATTATTATTATTATTATTATTATTATAATCATCGTCAACAATAATAATAATTTCACATATGATATTTATAAACATAATTCTATCTGGTATATTATGAATAGATTTTTTTTTCCACATGTTTTATAGAATAATATATTATAGAATAATATAATCAATACAACAACAACAACAACAACAACAACAACAATAATAATAATAATAATAATAATAATAATAATAATAATAATAATAATAATAATAATAATAATAATAATAATAATAATAATAATATGTGTTTAATATTCTAAATACTTGTTTGGTATAATTTCTGCCTTCAAAATGTTTATACTTTCATTCTGAAATCATTTCAGATTCACTGGAGGAATTGTCCACACGAGCTGATAAAAGAAAGGAAGTCCATGAAGAACATACGGTTTTATTTTATTTTATGAAATTAGTTTTAAAAAGTCACTTTGACCACTCGCGTACAATATTTTTGGAATAATATCTAATAAATCACCATCATTTATTTTAAAAAATAAAGATTTAGAGGGCAGATTTTTCTGAATTTAAGATTTAAAAACGAGCTGAACAGTTAAATTTGCTCCGCTGCACGTGTCGCGCCGCAGGAGCTCCTCTGGCCTCAGGTCCTGGTCTCAGGTCCTGGCCCAGGTCCTGGTCCAGGTCCTGGTCCAGATCC
>NW_028292088.1:436847-461847 GCF_963383615.2 Lipophrys pholis
GACGGACAGACAGACAGGAGGTTTTCTTGTTGTAGATGGAGTTTTCTTTGGAGCTCTGGTTTCCTGCACTGCTGAGGGCTCCTGAACGCACCGTCTCCATGGTAACAGACAACAGAAAGAAGACGGACCTGGACACAGAACCATGAGCCACAGAGCCTCGGCAGAGCAGCTGGACCGGTACCGGAGGAGGAGCGCCGCTGCGGAGTTCCTCCGGGTCCACAGAGTCCCGGAGCAACTGGAGACAGTCCTGGACCAGGTCTTCCTGCAGCGGCCCGCAGACCTGCACGGGTTCCTGGTACGAGGCTGCAGGCCTGTTAACACACTCACATCACTGATCACCCCCACAAAATCACTCTGAGTTCACTAATTCATGATTTCATAGTCCATGTTGCACTGCTTCATGAATGAATGTCAAACTCGCGCACCAAACTCAGTGGGCGGGGCTAAGGCTGATCCAGTCCATCCGGTACTTTAGTCTGAAAGCTTTCTAAACACGAGGTTCGGTACCGGAGGATCTGCAGGACAGACATCAGCAAGGGAACCACAGACAGAGAAAGAGTAGACGCCGCGTAGGCCGCCGCGGAGCAGGAACTACGGCGGCCATCTTGGTCCGGTCTTCAGGTCCGTGAAGACAAAGTGCAGCAGCCCAGAGTACCGTGAGGAGTATTCCTGTAGGCTCGGGGTACTCTTCACAGGTAAGATGGAACAGTACTATTGTTTGAATATAAAGTTATTGTTGTGTATTTCTGTCCACCAGTGAACTGGGAGCAGCCGCCATAGACTTTGTTTACAGCTTGTTCTCCTGCTATTGGTCCAACTGAGACTTTAGAAATCAAATGTTCCACAATACAGACTGAGACTACAGACTGAGACTACAGACTGAGACTACAGACTGAGACTACAGACTGAGACTACAGACTGAGACTACAGACTGAGATTACAGACTGAGACTACAGACTGAGACTACAGACTGAGATTACAGACTGAGACTACAGACTGAGACTACAGACTGAGATTACAGACTGAGATTACAGACTGAGACTACAGACTGAGACTACAGACTGAGACTACAGACTGAGATTACAGACTGAGACTACAGTCTGAGACTACAGACTGAGACTACAGACTGAGACTACAGACTGAGATTACAGACTGAGACTACAGACTGAGACTACAGACTGAGATTACAGATTGAGACTACAGACTGAGACTACAGACTGAGACTACAGACTGAGACTACAGACTGAGATTACAGACTGAGACTACAGATTGAGATTACAGACTGAGATTACAGACTGAGACTACAGATTGAGACTACAGACTGAGACTACAGACTGAGACTACAGACTGAGACTACAGACTGAGACTACAGACTGAGATTACAGACTGAGACTACAGTCTGAGACTACAGACTGAGACTACAGACTGAGACTACAGACTGAGATTACAGACTGAGACTACAGACTGAGACTACAGACTGAGATTACAGATTGAGACTACAGACTGAGACTACAGACTGAGACTACAGACTGAGACTACAGACTGAGATTACAGACTGAGACTACAGATTGAGATTACAGACTGAGATTACAGACTGAGACTACAGATTGAGACTACAGACTGAGACTACAGACTGAGACTACAGACTGAGACTACAGACTGAGACTACAGACTGAGATTACAGACTGAGACTACAGACTGAGACTACAGATTGAGATTACAGACTGAGACTACAGACTGAGACTACAGACTGAGATTACAGATTGAGACTACAGATTGAGATTACAGACTGAGATTACAGACTGAGACTACAGATTGAGACTACAGACTGAGATTACAGACTGAGACTACAGACTGAGACTACAGACTGAGACTACAGACTGAGTCTACAGACTGAGACTACAGACTGAGACTACAGACTGAGTCTACAGACTGAGACTACAGACTGAGACTACAGACTGAGATTACAGACTGAGACTACAGACTGAGACTACAGACTGAGATTACAGACTGAGACTACAGACTGAGACTACAGATTGAGATTAAAGACTGAGACTACAGACTGAGACTACAGACTGAGACTACAGATTGAGACTACAGATTGAGACTACAGATTGAGATTACAGACTGAGACTACAGACTGAGACTACAGACTGAGATTACAGACTGAGACTACAGACTGAGACTACAGACTGAGACTACAGATTGAGATTACAGACTGAGACTACAGACTGAGACTACAGACTGAGATTACAGACTGAGACTACAGACTGACTGAAGGACGTTATGGTAGAAATAAACCAGATATTACAGGTAGAACATGGACCAGCACCTTGTACCAGGTGACACAGGCTGCATTGTTCACATGTAAGATTCCTCTCATGTCTCCTGCTCCTCACTGACTGAGAGACACTGACTGAGAGACACTGACTGAGAGACACTGACTGAGACACACTGACTGAGAAACACTGACTGAGAAACACTGACTGAGAGACACTGACTGAGACACATTGACTGAGAGACACTGACTGAGACACACAGACACTGACTGAGAGACTCTTACTGAGACACACTGACTGAGAGACACTGACTGAGAGACACTGACTGAGAACATTTATATTGGATGAGTTCGTCCTCCATCTTCATCTTCATCTTCATCTTCCTCTTCCTCTTCCTCTTCCTCTTCCTCTCCTTGAACATCAAAATACTCAAAACCATGTGTCCAGTATCAGAACTACATGTCTGATGTTTGTAGTAAAGAAAACCAGAAGATCAGTTAGTATTCAGCTGGTTATGATTCATTAAACCAGTTAGTATTCAGCTGGTTATGATTGATTATATTAGTTAGTATTCAGTAAGTTATGATTGATTATATCAGTTAGTATTCAGCTAGTTATGATTGATTATATCAGTTAGTATTCAGAGTTATGATTGATTATATCAGTTAGTATTCAGCTAGTTATGATTGATTAAACCAGTTAGTATTCAGAGTTATGATTGATTATATCAGTTAGTATTCAGCTAGTTATGATTGATTATATCAGTTAGTATTCAGCTAGTTATGATTGATTAAACCAGTTAGTATTCAGAGTTATGATTGATTATATCAGTTAGTATTCAGCTAGTTATGATTGATTAAACCAGTTAGTATTCAGCTAGTTATGATTGATTATATCAGTTAGTATTCAGCTAGTTATGATTGATTAAACCAGTTAGTATTCAGCTAGTTATGATTGATTAAACCAGTTAGTATTCAGAGTTATGATTGATTATATCAGTTAGTATTCAGCTAGTTATGATTGATTAAACCAGTTAGTATTCAGAGTTATGATTGATTATATCAGTTAGTATTCAGCTAGTTATGATTGATTAAACCAGTTAGTATTCAGAGTTATGATTGATTAAACCAGTTAGTATTCAGAGTTATGATTGATTATATCAGTTAGTATTCAGCTAGTTATGATTGATTATATCAGTTAGTATTCAGCTAGTTATGATTGATTATATTAGTTAGTATTCAGAGTTATGAACAGGTGGTGGTCGATGAGGCGTCTGATCTTTATTATGTCTATGAAGTGAACCAGGAGACGGGATTGTACAGTTGGAGAACAGGGCGGTTCTATTCCCGGAGGTTCTGCAGGAACATTGTGTGGATTTGGTGAGGGGGGAGTCAGAGTGTATCTCAGTATCGCTCATCACTGAGGTGTTGGAGCTGCAGGGCCCAGCCTCCACCTGGACAGTCTCATGCTCCACCCGCTGAGCTCACCTGGGCTCCATCTGGGCTCCACCTGGGCTCCACCTGGGCTCCATCTGGGCTCCATCTGGGCTCCACCTGGGCTCCACCTAGGCTCCACCTGGGCTCCACCTAGGCTCCACCTGGGCTCCATCTGGGCTCCATCTGGGCTCCATCTGGGCTCCACCTGGGCTCCACCTAGGCTCCACCTGGGCTCCATCTGGGCTCCATCTGGGCTCCACCTGGGCTCCACCTGGGCTCCATCTGGGCTCCGCCTGGGCTCCACCTAGGCTCCACCTAGGCTCCACCTGGGCTCCATCTGGGCTCCATCTGGGCTCCACCTGGGCTCCACCTGGGCTCCATCTGGGCTCCATCTGGGCTCCACCTAGGCTCTACCTGGGCTCCATCTGGGCTCCACCTGGGCTTCACCTGGGCTTCACCTAGGCTCTACCTGGGCTCCACCTGGGCTTCACCTAGGCTCTACCTGGGCTCCATCTGGGCTCCATCTGGGCTCCACCTGGGCTCCACCTGGGCTCCACCCACTGAGCTCACCTGGGCTCCACCTGGGCTCCACCCGCTGAGCTCACCTGGGCTCCACCTGGGCTCCACCTGGGCTCCACCCGCTGAGCTCACCTGGGCTCCACCTAGGCTCCACCTAGGCTCCACCTAGGCTCCACCTGGGCTCCACCTGAGCTCCACCTGAGCTCCACCTGGGATTGTTTCACCAGCAACCTCTAGATGTTTAGTGTAGCAATAGGAACTGTTGTTAGTCATGTGTTGCTGGAGGGACGTGTTAGTGTGCGACACCTGGGATACCGACCCGCTGAATGAAACCTCACCTGGAGAAGTGAAGCAATAAAAGTTCTTCACCTGTCAGGAGCAGACTTTAACATCTAGCGCCACCCAGAGGATCAGAACATATTCACTAGCTCTGCAGCAAGCCTTTATCTGGGATCCTTCTGTTCTGACTGGATGAGCAGGGAACCAATCAGCTGTAAGTATCCGCCCCCTGAGTTTGATGGCTGAGTTTGACAGGTACAATGAATTCATAAAGCAGAGCGACACTGGACCATGAAGTAACTAACTAGACAGTGAAGTAACTAACTAGATAGTGAAATTATGAATTAAACAGTGAAGTAACTAACTAGATAGTGAAATAATGAATTAAACAGTGACGTAACTAACTAGATAGTGAAATTATGAATTAAACAGTGAAGTAACTAACTAGATAGTGAAATTATGAATTAAACAGTGAAGTAACTAACTAGACAGTGAAGTAACTAACTAGATAGTGAAATTATGAATTAAACAGTGAAGTAACTAACTAGACAGTGAAATAATGAATTAAACAGTGACGTAACTAACTAGATAGTGAAGTAACTAACTAGATAGTGAAATTATGAATTAAACAGTGAAGTAACTAACTAGACAGTGAAGTAACTAACTAGATAGTGAAATTATGAATTAAACAGTGAAGTAACTAACTAGATAGTGAAATAATGAATTAAACAGTGACGTAACTAACTAGATAGTGAAGTAACTAACTAGATAGTGAAATTATGAATTAAACAGTGAAGTAACTAATTAGATAGTGAAGTAACTAACTAGATAGTGAAATAATGAATTAAACAGTGAAGTAACTAACTAGATAGTGAAATTATGAATTAAACAGTGAAGTAACTAATTAGATAGTGAAGTAACTAACTAGATAGTGAAATAATGAATTAAACAGTGACGTAACTAACTAGATAGTGAAGTAACTAACTAGATAGTGAAGTAACTAATTAGATAGTGAAATAACTAATTAAACAGTGAAGTAACTAACTAGATAGTGAAATAATGAATTAAACAGTGAAGTAACTAACTAGATAGTGAAGTAACTAACTAGATAATGAAATAATGAATTAAACAGTGAAGTAACTAACTAGATAGTGAAGTAACTAACTAGATAAAAAAATAATGAATTAAACAGTGACGTAACTAACTAGATAGTGAAGTAACTAACTAGATAGTGAAATAATGAATTAAACAGTGACGTAACTAACTAGATAGTGAAGTAACTAACTAGATAGTGAAATAATGAATTAAACAGTGACGTAACTAACTACATAGTGAAGTAACTAACTAGATAGTGAAGTAACTAATTAGATAGTGAAATAACTAATTAAACAGTGACATAACTAACTAGATAGTGAAGTAACTAACTAGATAGTGAAATAATAAATTAAACAGTGACGTAACTAACTACATAGTGAAGTAACTAACTAGACAGTGAAGTAACTAATTAGATAGTGAAATAACTAATTAAACAGTGAAATAACTAACTTGATAGTGAAGTAACTAACTAGATCGTGAAGTAACTAATTAGATAGTGAAATAACTAATTAAACAGTGAAGTAACTAACTAGATAGTGAAGTAACTAACTAGATAGTGAAATAATTCTATATATATTTTTACATAACATGAACTGATATTCTAATAAAATAATGACACATTTATTTATTTTATTCCAATTGTAATTAATTATTGACACATTTTATGTACTTAATTCCAATTTTAACTAACTCTGGTTTTCTCTTATCTAGGTAACTTCAGGATTAACTCTGGTTTTCTCTTATCTAGGTAACTTCAGGATTAACTCTGGTTTTCTCTTATCCAGGTAACTTCAGGATTAACTCTGGTTTTCTCTTATCTAGGTAACTTCAGGATTAACTCAGGTTTTCTGTACTATGACGCTGGTTCACTTCTCACCAGGATAAATCACCATGGTAACTGACTCTGAAAGTCTAACCTGCTCCAGAGCAGGTTATGTTCTAGATAAGAGGTCAGAGCTCCGCCTCCTGACCAATCAGATCTCTTGGGAAATGCCCCGCCCATTCTTAAATGATGGTGATTGGTGGGCAGGTTCAGCTCTGAGCTGCAGCAGAGAGGAGAGGAGAACGTATCTAGAACAATCTTTAGACATAATAAAATAAATCCTGGTCTCTGAGGCTCTGAAGGAGGTTCTGGTTCTGGTTCTGGTTCTGGTTCCGGTTCTGGTTCTTGTTCTTGACTTGTTCCAGGTCTGTTTGGCTCCAGGAGGGTTGATCTGGAATAATGATCTTAATAATAATGCTGACGCTGACAGAACTGCAGAACCATGAATTAATGGAAGCAGAACTTCTCCTGTCGTCACGGTGATGAATTAATATTCCAACAGGAACCACACTCACACGGAGGAACCTCCTCCTCAGAACCTCCTCCTCAGAACCTCCGCCTCAGAACCTCCTCCTCAGAACCTCCTCCTCAGAACCTCCGCCTCAGAACCTCCGCCTCAGAACCTCCTCCTCAGAACCTCCTCCTCAGAACCTCCGCCTCAGAACCTCCGCCTCAGAACCAGTGGAGGTCAAATGTAAAGTAAAAGAAGAGCAGTGAGGAAGCTCTGCCTGGAACCGTTCTGCTGGAATAAAGTGAAGTGACTCCGGTTCTATTGTCCCATGAATTAATCTGCTCTAATCTCACCAAGTCAGCATTAACTAGTCAGGAAGGTTCTGGTTCTGGCTGCAGCAGCAGTGTTGCTTTGAGCTGCTGGATGGGTTGGAATTCTTCATAATCTCAGAGATTAACTGCTCCTCTATGGTAGAGTCAGCTGCTCTGCAGGGTTTCTCCCTCTGTGATTGGTCACACGCTGCAAGCTCCGCCCCTTTCATGTGAACGCTTTGATCCTGTGAACTAGTGAAGTGATAACCTGCTTCCTGTTAATGCTGATCAGGATCCAGAATGTCTGGGTTAGTTAATCCAGGTAACAGAGATATCCTGGTATGTTAATCCAGGTAACAGAGATTTCCTGGTATGTTAATCTAGGTAACAGAGATATCCTGGTATGTTAATCTAGGTAACAGAGATATCCTGGTATGTTAATCTGGGTAACAGAGATATCCTGGTATGTTAATCTGGGTAACAGACAGATCCAGGATATGTTTCTCCTGGTAGAAGGCGTGTCTTACTCTGGGCATGTTTTGGGGAATGTGGGAGGAAACCGGAGTAGGCTGCGGAAACCTACTCCACCCCTAACCACTGTGCCACTGTGCCGCCAAAAAGCAAGGACTGGTCCTGGACTTGATCCTGGACTTGATCCTGGACTTGATCCTGGACTTGATCCTGGACTTGATCCTGGAGTATCTGAGTAGAATGTTCACTATGTGTGTTTGTGTCTGTGGTGACTAACAACCACAGTCCTTCAACCAAAGTGTCTAAACAGACGTGTCTGTCAAAGCTTGACTCTGAACGTAACTGTCGCTGCAGGCAGAGCACTTCCTGAAGCTGTCTGCGCCTCCGAGGATCAGCTCCCTGAGGGGAACCCAGGTCTACGACGCCACGGGACAACTGTCCGTCCAGGCAGAAGTCTTCTGTGTCCTCTGCAACAAGGAGAAGGTGCAGACGGGTTTGGTCCTGGGTGGACTGGTTCTGCTGTCAGTGTTCAGCTCAGTGCAGGTTCTGGACATGAGGCTGAGCCTGTGAACACCTGCTTCATTAGAGGCCAGGTGACAGGGTGGAGCAGGGTGGAGCAGGGTGGAGCAGGGTGGAGCAGGAGCTGGAGGCAGGAAGCCAGCAAAGCCCGTGACCTCTGACCCTGGTGTGACAGGAGCCAGAGAGAGGAGATGTTTCACCATGAGCAGAGGTCAGGGGAAGGTCACACACTCAGGTCAACGCAAAAGACTCAGCATTAACACTCAGGCCTCCACAGCATCCACGCTTTCATCAGCCGGAAGCCAGGGGTAAGTCGGGGGTAAACCAGGGGTAAACCAGGGGTAAACCAGGGGTAAACCAGGGGTAAACCAGGGGTAAACCGGGGTAACCAGGGGTAAACCGGGGGTAAACCAGGGGTAAACCAGGGGTAAACCAGGGGTAAACCGGGGTAACCAGGGGTAAACCGGGGGTAAACCAGGGGTAAACTGGGGGTAAACTGGGGGTAAACCAGGGGTAAACCGGGGGTAAACCGGGGTAACCAGGGGTAAACTGGGGCTAAACCGGAGTAAACTGGGAGTAAACCAGGGGTAAACTGGTGGTAAACCAGAGTAAACCGGGGGTAAACCGGGGGTAAGCCGGGGGTAAACCATTGGTAAACCGGGGGTAAACCGGAGTAAACTGGGTTAAACCGGGGTAAACCGGGGGTAAACCAGGGATAAACCAGGGGTAAACCAGGGCTAAACCACGGGTAAACCAGGGTAACCAGGGGTAAACCGGGGGTAAACCAGGGCTAAACCGGAGTAAACCGGGGTTGAACTGGTGGTAAACCGGGGGTAAACCGGGGGTAAACCGGGGTAAACCAGGGTAAAACCGGGGGGTGGAGATGGAAAAGCTCTAGTCCTTACTGGTTGATGTTCTTGGTATTGTGGAATGAGATGAGGTGTTGAGCCGTAGTGATGGGGAGAGAGAGAGAGAGAGAGAGAGAGAGAGAGAGAGAGAGAGAGAGAGTGAGAGACAGAGAGAGAGAGTCTAACAGTAAAGGAGAGGACACAGTGGTCAGTTAGTGGGAGTTCAGTGTCTGGAATGTCCAGAGCATCAGGTCCGATCCAGAATGTGTCCTTTACACTGGACCCATGTATGCATGTTGCAGAAGTCCAAAGATCTGGAGACAGGAAGTGAAGTCTTTGGTGAGAGGAAGGATGAAATCAGCCCGCAGCATTCTGAGGCAAGGCAAGGCAAGGCAAGGCAAGGCAAGGCAAGGCAAGGCAAGGCAAGGCAAGGCAAGGCAAGGCAAGGCAAGGCAAGGCAAGGCAAGGCAAGGCAAGGCAAGGCAAGGCAAGTGTATTTATATACCATACAAACACAGGGCAACTCACAGTGCTTTACAAAGACATAAGAAATATGTTAATAAAATAAATACATCATAAAAGTTTTAAAAACAGTATAAAAAGTACAATAAATAAGGTAAGAGATTATTAAGACTAGTTTACTAAGTAAGTAAAATCTATAGTTTGTTCTACATCCTGTACATCTAGGAATGTTTGAAGTCCTGATTTAAAAGTGTGTCAGCAGTCTTCAGGTGTTCAGGAACTTTGTCCCACAGGTGAGGAGGTAGGAACTAAAAGCTGCTCCACCTTGTTTCTTCTGACTGTAGGGACAGTGAGTCAACCTCTCCCTGATGACCTCAGAGGTCTGGAGCTTTGATCTTCTACAAGTCAATCTGAGATGATTTAGGCCGAGACCCTTCAAAGCTTTCTAGAGCAGAAGGACATTCTGAAGTCCATCATTTGAGACACAGGACGGATTTCAGGGATAAAATAGCTCATGTGGAAAGACACAGCTCTCTTTGTCTTCAGAGGACGTCCTGGGCTGCTGTGGCCCATCAGGAGACTTCACTGGAGAGGACGAGGGCTGATCATGTGACCACCGCCGTCCAGTGGATCAATGGACCTCTCAACGACTTGCTGCTGGGACAAAACCCCTGCAACCAATCAGAGGTGGATCAGAAACTCAGGTAGTGTCCACTTCAATCTCCAGTCAGTCCACAGGACAACCTGAGGCTCCAGGGACGATGGACACTTCAACAGACCCAATGACCCAGTCTGTCAGTAAAGTCCCTTCACCAGTTCATCGATAGAGAAAAGTAAAGCTCCGTCTATGAAAGGACGGAGCTGTCCCTCCCTGAGTCCCCCAGCTGGGTGGAGGTAGAGTAGTAAGGACGTGGCCTGTCCCTCCCTGAGTCCTCCAGCTGGGTGGAGGTAGAGTAGTAAGGACGTGGCCTGTCCCTCCCTGAGTCCCCCAGCTGGGTGGAGGTAGAGTAGAAAGGACGTGGCCTGTCCCTCCCTGAGTCCCCCAGCTGGGTGGAGGTAGAGTAGTTAGGACGTGGCCTGTCCCTCCCTGAGTCCTCCAGCTGGGTGGAGGTAGAGTAGAAAGGACGTGGCCTGTCCCTCCCTGAGTCCCCCAGCTGGGTGGAGGTAGAGTAGTAAGGACGTGGCCTGTCTCTCCCTGAGTCCCCCAGCTGGGTGGAGGTAGAGTAGTAAGGACGTGGCCTGTCCCTCCCTGAGTCCCTCAGCTGGGTGGAGGTAGAGTAGTAAGGACGTGGCCTGTCCCTCCCTGAGTCCTCCAGCTGGGTGGAGGTAGAGTAGAAAGGACGTGGCCTGTCCCTCCCTGAGTCCCCCAGCTGGGTGGAGGTAGAGTAGTAAGGACGTGGCCTGTCCCTCCCTGAGTCCTCCAGCTGGGTGGAGGTAGAGTAGAAAGGACGTGGCCTGTCCCTCCCTGAGTCCCCCAGCTGGGTGGAGGTAGAGTAGTTAGGACGTGGCCTGTCTCTCCCTGAGTCCCCCAGCTGGGTGGAGGTAGAGTAGTAAGGACGTGGCCTGTCTCTCCCTGAGTCCTCCAGCTGGGTGGAGGTAGAGTTGTAAGGACGTGGCCTGTCCCTAAAGGTGAGACACTCAATAAGACAAGGAACCTCAGCTTGTCCTCAGCATGTCTGACACTGTGGGGGAGTTCTGTTTAAAGAGTCCATCAGTCCAGAGCTTCTTCCTCCTCTTCCTCCTCTTCCTCTTCTTCCTTTTCTTCCTCTTCTTCCTCTTCTTCCTCCTCTTCCTCTTCTTCCTCTTCTTCCTCTTCTTCCTTTTCTTCCTCTTCTTCCTCTTCTTCCTCTTCTTCCTCCTCTTCCTCTTCTTCCTCTTCTTCCTCTTCTTCCTCCTCTTCCTCCTCTTCCTCTGTCCTGCTGTTTGGGTCAGAATGAAGCAGGTCTGACGTTTAACGGCAGTAAAACTTTGTAAATCAAATAGTTTCATTTCTCTAAGTGACTAAAGTACAAAGACCATGTGAGGATCCCACTGATGGTACACAGGTTAGTCCTCAGGTCAGCAGTGAGAGTGTCCTCTGAGGGACACACAGGACACCGAGTCCACCAGCATGTCCAGCTTTAAGGTCAGCAGTGTGAGTGTCCTCTGAGGGACACGGAGGACACCGAGTCCACCAGCATGTCCAGCTTTAAGGTCAGCAGTGTGAGTGTCCTCTGAGGGACACGCAGGACACCGAGTCCACCAGCATGTCCAGCTTTAAGGTCAGCAGTGTGAGTGTCCTCTGAGGGACACAGAGGACACCGAGTCCACCAGCATGTCCAGCTTTAAGGTCAGCAGTGAAGCGCACAATACTTCTAGTGCTGCTCTATTGTCACGTCATGTCACCAGGATCACCGTGACACAGAAGCCTAGTGAGTTGTGTCCTGGGGAGGCTGACGTGACACTCTTCTCCTCTGAGGCTCATCGCCACGGAGAACCAGCTCTGGAAAGGTCTCATCTGAGGTTCTACTGGTCGGTTCTTCAATGAAGAGCAGGAAGAAAACAAGAAGACCTTCAGTTAAGATGAAAACAAAGTGCACTTATTGGTGAAGCAGGTGTTTGTAGTGACTCGTGTCAGGACAGGTTCCTGTGGCTGGTGAGGAAACATCTGGAGGACGTGTGAGAACTGTGTGAGAACCAGACGGAACCAGGTTCTCCAGGACAGACTGACTTCAGTGGAGAGTCTTTTTTCTAATAACATTTCCAAACTTTATGATTGTGCAGGGATTTCTTCACGGCTCGATACGTGGAGGAGAAAAACCTCCGGGACATGGAGAACGTGGAGAACCGGTCCCCCAAAGAGCCCGACATGGAGGTTCCTTCTCCACCTTCCACACAGAGGAAGGGCAAGAAGAGTGCAGATGGAGGTGCGTTCACTTTGCTGCCTGCTCACCAGCCTTCCTTCAAGGTCAGTGTCTCTTCAAACTGCTGCAGAAGCAGCTTCTGCCTGATGGAGGCTCTGACCTCCACCCAGCCGAGCTCCACCCAGTGTCTCTTCAAACTGCTGCAGAAGCAGCTTCTGCCTGATGGAGGCTCTGACCTCCACCCAGCCGAGCTCCACCCAGTGTCTCTTCAAACTGCTGCAGAAGCAGCTTCTGCCTGATGGAGGCTCTGACCTCCACCCAGCCGAGCTCCACCCAGTGTCTCTTCAAACTGCTGCAGAAGCAGCTTCTGCCTGATGGAGGCTCTGACCTCCACCCAGCCGAGCTCCACCCAGTGTCTCTTCAAACTGCTGCAGAAGCAGCTTCTGCCTGATGGAGGCTCTGACCTCCACCCAGCCGAGCTCCACCCAGTGTCTCTTCAAACTGCTGCAGAAGCAGCTTCTGCCTGATGGAGGCTCTGACCTCCACCCAGCCGAGCTCCACCCAGTGTCTCTTCAAACTGCTGCAGAAGCAGCTTCTGCCTGATGGAGGCTCTGACCTCCACCCAGCCGAGCTCCACCCAGTGTCTCCTCCCAGTGGGAAGAGGACCGCTCGGCTCCCCGTCTCTGCATCAAACACATATTTGTGTTCAGTTTGATTTGCAAAATAATCTAATAATCTAATAATCTAATAATCTAATAATCTAATAATCTAATAATCTAATAATCTAATAATCTAATAATCTAAAAGTGAATTATATTTGCAGCACAAAGAGTGAAAAGCCTTCGTCTGAGTGCCTGGTCATGAGGCAGCGTTCTGCTCCTCATCCTCATGATGTCATTCTGAGCTTCCCCATGAGAACACATGGGCTTCATCCTTCAGACACAAACAGGGATTGATCTCATGGTTTTAATGACGGGATTAATCAATTAGAAAAAATAACAACATGAACAACAATAAATAACAACAAGCCCAAGATGCTACGCTAACATTAGCAGTTAAGGCAGGAAGTCAGTGTATCAGATCAATGAGTCACATGACCAGTCTGGGATTGATGAGTCACATGACCAGTCTGGGATTGATGAGTCACATGACCAGTCTGGGATTGATGAGTCACATGACCAGTCTGGGATTGATGAGTCACATGACCAGTCTGGGATGGATGAGTCACATGACCAGTCTGGGATCGATGAGTCACATGACCAGTCTGGGATCGATGAGTCACATGACCAGTCTGGGATCGATGAGTCACATGACCAGTCTGGGATCGATGAGTCACATGACCAGTCTGGGATCGATGAGTCACATGACCAGTCTGGGATCGATGAGTCACATGACCAGTCTGGGATCGATGAGTCACATGACCAGTCTGGGATCAATGAGTCACATGACCAGTCTGGGATCAATGAGTCACATGACCAGTCTGGGATTGATGGTGAGCCTTTTCTAAATGTACTCATGCCTCATGTGACTGATTCAGACCTCGTGAAAACGAGTTAAACATTCCTGCTTTACACTGCTGAGCTGCTGGGCTGCTCTGAGTTCAGTTTAACAACACAAACATCAACGGGCCCGCCACAGCCGCCACGAGCCGCCACAGGCCCGCTACGGGCCGCCACAGGCCCGCTACGGGCCGCCACAGGCCCGCTACGGGCCCTTACACCCACCACGAGCCGCCACAGGCCCGCTACGGGCCGCCACAGGCCCGCTACGGGCCCTTACACCCACCACGAGCCGCCACAGGCCCGCTACGGGCCGCCACAGGCCCGCTACGGGCCCTTACACCCACCACGAGCCGCCACAGGCCCGCTACGGGCCGCCACAGGCCCGCTACGGGCCCTTACACCCACCACGAGCCGCCACAGGCCCGCTACGGGCCACCACACCCGCCACACCCACCACGGGCCGCCGCGGGCCACCACACCCGCCACAGCCACCACGGGCCCGCCACAGCCACCACGGGCCGCCGCGGGCCACCACACCCGCCACAGCCACCACGGGCCCGCCACAGCCACCACGGGCCGCCGCGGGCCACCACACCCGCCACAGCCGCCACGGGCCGCCATGGGCCGCCACACTCACCACTGGCCCGCCACGGGCCGCCGCGGGTCACCACGGGCCCGCCACGCCCACCACGGGCACACACACACACACACACACACACACACACACACACACAGGCCTAGAATCGAACCAGGGACCCCCTGCTGTGACATGGCAGTACTGACCACTGTGCAGCTCCACTGAATCTCTTTTCCTCCCTCTAAAGGGAAACAGACGAACCCGTCTGAGAAGCCGGTTCCCCCGGCAGAACCAGCAGAAGCGGTCCTGTGTGGGAGCGCCGCCATCGGGTCGCTGTCAGTGGCTGTTCTGAAGACCGGCGCTGCAGTGAAGAACATTCCACTGTACCGACACACTGCGGCTCTGAAGAACGCCGTACTGAGACAGCCCCCTCCTGGTCTGAAGGTAACCCTCAGCCTCCAGAACCAGAACCAGGGTTCTGAATGTCTGGCTGTTCCCTCAGCCTCCAGAACCAGAACCAGGGTTCTGAATGTCTGACTGTTCTCCCAGCCTCCAGCTCACCACCAGACCCAGACCCAGACCCAGACCCAGACCCAGGTGCCGGTGCCGGTGCCGGTCTGTCTGGTGCCGCTGCTCCGCGGTGGGAGGACGTCCCCTGGGAGACGGAGTCTCCTGAAGGAGCTGATCCTGATCCCCTCTGCGGGCCGAGCAGTCAGACAGGTACTCCTCTCACGGCACCTCTGCTTTGTCGTTGTCATGATTCTAGAACGTTGCTGAGGTTCTCCTGCTGTTTTCACTTTCTCACCAAAGCTTTTTTAAGATGCACTGAACTGTGAACTCGTTCACCAGATCGTCACGGTGACCCTCCAGCTCCAGAAGGAGGTGATGAGAATAATGAACACTTCAACAAAAGCCGGGGTGAGGGACAGAGCCGTTCATCCAGAGTCGGAACCGGGTTCACCAAGGCTCCGCGGAGCAGAGAACGTCAACGGTGGAGCCAAAGCGTGTTTTGTTCCTGAGCGTTCCTAAAAGATGTGAAGATAAAAGAGAAGCTCTATTCATCGTCATGGCGAATGTTCACCTTAATGTAGGGCTGCAGCGACTCTGGAATGTTTATCAAGCCCTCAGTACTCACTCTATTTACATTTCAATCCTTTAGGTAGTAATAACTGCAGTATTGTCGGATGACCCCCAGGACTCGTATTCATTATGTGAACAGTGGGGGATGAGAGTGGGAGACACTCAGCGTCTCATAACCTTGCAATGAGAACTGGCTCATTCAAACCTACAGCGAGAATATATTGGATCCTCATCCATTGTCATTCACATTCAGTTCATCCATCTTCAACAGAACTAAAGAGCAGGGACTTAAAGAGCAATGTATGTTCCTGCATTCAGAACGTTCAGCAGGAACAAACTCCGTTCACTTCTATTCAATTCAAAAGGACTTTATTTGTACTGCGACAAATACAACAGTCATTTCAAGGCACTTTGACCAAGTAGAGGAGATGGAGGAACGGAGAAGTCCTTCGACAGGGAGAAACCTGCAGAACCAGACCCGGAGGAGGAGGAACCTGCAGAACCAGACCCGGAGGAGGAGAACCAGACTCAGAGGAGGAGGAACCTGCAGAACCAGACCCGGAGGAGGAGAACCGGACTCAGAGGAGGAGGAACCTGCAGAACCAGACCCGGAGGAGGAGAACCGGACTCAGAGGAGGAGGAACCTGCAGAACCAGACCCGGAGGAGGAGAACCGGACTAAGAGGAGGAGGAACCTGCAGAACCAGGCCCGGAGGAGGAGAACCCTGCAGAGCCAGACCCGGAGGAGGAGAACCAGACTCAGAGGAGGAGGAACCTGCAGAACCAGGCCCGGAGGAGGAGGAACCTGCAGAACCAGACCCGGAGGAGGAGAACCCTGCAGAACCAGACTCAGAGGAGGAAGAACCTGCAGAACCAGACTCAGAGGAGGAAAACCAGACTCAGAGGAGGAGAACCCTGCAGAACCAGACTCAGAGAAGGAGAATCCTGCAGAACCAGACTCAGAGGAGGAGAACCCTGCAGTACCAGACCTAGAGGAGGAGGAACCTGCAGAGCCACACCATCCAAAGTGGGATGAATGCCGTCCCTCCTCATCAGACCAGGTTGCCCTCCAGGTTGCCCTCCATGTTGCCCTCCAGGTTGCTCTCCAGGTTGCCCTCCAGGTTGCTCTCCAGGTTGCCCTCCAGGTTGCCCTCCATGTTGCCCTCCAGGTTGCCCTCCAGGTTGCTCTCCAGGTTGCCCTCCAGGTTGCTCACCTGGTTGCCCTCCAGGTTTGCCCTCCAGGTTGCCCTCCAGGTTGCCCTCCAGGTTGCTCTCCAGGTTGCCCTCCAGGTTGCCCTCCATGTTGCCCACCAGGTTGCTCTCCAGGTTGCCCACCAGGTTGCTCTCCAGGTTGCTCTCCAGGTTGCCCTCCATGTTGCCCACCAGGTTGCTCTCCAGGTTGCCCTCCAGGTTGCCCTCCAGGTTGCTCACCTGGTTGCCCTCCAGGTTTGCCCTCCAGGTTGCCCTCCAGGTTGCTCACCTGGTTGCCCTCCAGGTTTGCCCTCCATGTTGCCCTCCAGGTTGCCCTCCAGGTTGCTCTCCAGGTTGCTCACCTGGTTGCCCTCCAGGTTGCTCACCTGGTTGCCCTCCAGGTTTGCCCTCCATGTTGCCCTCCATGTTGCCCTCCAGGTTGCCCTCCATGTTGCCCTCCATGTTGCCCACACTGTTTCCGAGACAAGATGGAGACAAGCAGTGGTTGAATGAGGACATTCAGTTCAACATGAGGTCACTTCAGTTAAAGGAGCCTGAGAAACTCAGTTTTTACTGACTGACACATGATGCAGCCTTCATGTTGGAGACTTCATTACCAGCGGCATGCTTTATGGATTATGGATTATGGATTATGGATAATGGATTATGGATTATGGATTATGGATTATGGATAATGGATTATGGATTATGGATTATGGATTATGGATTATGGATTATGGATTATGAATAATGGATTATGGATTATGGATTATGGATTATGGATAATAGATTATGGATTATGGATTAATGGAATGAATGCTGATCTGACAGTGTCACAGTGGTACAAGCTTAATGTGTTTACTCATGTTGTTTGACTCCCAGGCCAACCAGACCATAGTGTGTGATGCTGGCGTGCCGGTGCTGAGCGTCGATCGGCCCGAGCAGCTACTGGATGTGGTCGCTGAAGCCTGTTCTAACCTGGGACTGGTTCTGGGAACGCAGGTCCATTTAGCTCTGGACTGCGCCGCCCCCGAGCTCCTGGACTACGTGAGTGGACCAAAGCTGGTTTCCTCCTGAAGACTGTCAGAAAGCAGAGACAACTGATCTTCTTGTCCTCGCAGTCTAAAGGGAAGTATGAAGTGTCCCCAGGAGTGTTGAAGTCTCCTGATGAGTTAGTGGACGTGTACCACACCTTGCTGAGCAGGTACCCTGCGGTGGTGTCCCTCATAGACCCCTTCAGAAGAGAGGTACGTTCCAGACTCCACCGCTCCGTCAACTGCAACTCATCAAGAGTCTGTTCCTGTTCTGCTAAATCCACTTCCTGAAGGTTCTCCAGCAGTACTACTGGTCTCCATACCTGGACTGACGCCCCAGAAGTGAAGACAGTCTGTCCTCTCTGTCCTTGGCTTGTTTCAGGTTTTAAAAAGTGTGGCTCCAGTCCAGCTCACACAGACACAGCAGATTCTGAATGTAGCTCCTATGATCCAATATTCAAATGAGGAAAATCAAGGAGGAGCTAGAAACTTAGCTGGTTGACTAGTTTCCTGGTTGGTTTATTTTCCTAGTTGATTAGTTTCCTGGTTGACTAGTTTCCTGGTTGGTTTATTTTCCTAGTTGATTAGTTTCCTGGTTGTTTAGTTTCCTGGTTGGTTAGTTTCCTGGTTGACTAGTTTCCTGGTTGTTTAGTTTCCTGGTTGTTTAGTTTCCTGGTTGACTAGTTTCCTGGTTGACTAGTTTCCTGGTTGGTTAGTTTCCTGGTTGGTTAGTTTCCTGGTTGACTAGTTTCCTGATTGACTAGTTTCCTGGTTGGTTAGTTTCCTGGTTGGTTAGTTTCCTGGTTGACTAGTTTCCTGGTTGACTAGTTTCCTGGTTGGTTAGTTTCCTAGTTGGTTAGTTTCCTGGTTGACTAGTTTCCTGGTTGGTTAGTTTCCTGGTTGGTTAGTTTCCTGGTTGACTAGTTTCCTGGTTGATTAGTTTCCTGGTTGACTAGTTTCCTGGTTGGTTAGTTTCCTGGTTGACTAGTTTCCTGGTTGGTTAGTTTCCTGGTTGGTTAGTTTCCTGGTTGACTAGTTTCCTGGTTGACTAGTTTCCTGGTTGGTTAGTTTCCTGGTTGGTTAGTTTCCTGGTTGGTTAGTTTCCTGGTTGACTAGTTTCCTGGTTGACTAGTTTCCTGGTTGATTAGTTTCCTGGTTGACTAGTTTCCTGGTTGGTTAGTTTCCTGGTTGGTTAGTTTCCTGGTTGACTAGTTTCCTGGTTGGTTAGTTTCCTGGTTGACTAGTTTCCTGGTTGGTTAGTTTCCTGGTTGGTTAGTTTCCTGGTTGACTAGTTTCCTGGTTGGTTAGTTTCCTGGTTGACTAGTTTCCTGGTTGACTAGTTTCCTGGTTGACTAGTTTCCTGGTTGGTTAGTTTCCTAGTTGGTTAGTTTCCTGGTTGACTAGTTTCCTGGTTGGTTAGTTTCCTGGTTGACTAGTTTCCTGGTTGGTTAGTTTCCTGGTTGGTTAGTTTCCTGGTTGACTAGTTTCCTGGTTGGTTAGTTTCCTGGTTGACTAGTTTCCTGGTTGGTTAGTTTCCTGGTTGGTTAGTTTCCTGGTTGACTAGTTTCCTGGTTGGTTAGTTTCCTGGTTGGTTAGTTTCCTGGTTGACTAGTTTCCTGGTTGGTTAGTTTCCTGGTTGACTAGTTTCCTGGTTGACTAGTTTCCTGGTTGATCCTCCACAAACCAACGACCACTGAACCTTAACCTTCCCATGATGTTATGAAGACGGTTCAAAGTGTGAAGATGATCTTCTGTCTCTACATGGTTCTGGTTTTGCTCTGTGTGTTTGGACTCTCAGGACTCGGACCAGTGGGACAAACTGAACAAGAAGACGGGAACCAGATGTTCACTGATTTCTGACCTGACCTACAAGCTACAGGCTCCGCCCCCTCCAGGAGCCAGAGGCTTCATCCTCAAACACACCAACCAGACCACAGTGAGCGACTTGATCCACATCGCCTCCGAGCAGCAAGGTACACACACACACACACACACACACACACACACACACACACACACACACACACACACACACACACACACACACACACACACACACACACACACACACACACACACACACACACACACACACACACACACACACTAAAACAACCTGAATAATAAAACTCGTTGCATCTCTCAGTCAATCCATTGATTCATTCGATGATCAAATTGTTTTAGAGATTAAAACGACATGTGTTTGATGTGTGTTAATAAGGAGGCTGTGGAAGAGAGTGGAGGGAGTATCCTCCTAATCTGGGATTTAATCCCTGAAGCACAGTGTTGGACTCACGTGTTACAAAGAGTACCCACTTACAGTTTTACCATTGGCTGTAACGCAGCAATACAACACATTACTAATAAAACGTTGGTAGTATTACACTCATTACAATCAAGTAACACACATCTGAGGAATCGTAACATTATTAGGTGTTTTCTTTAAGAATTTAAGAAATTACAGCGAAACATTCTGCCGATATAAAAGTCAGCGAGTAAGAAGGATGAGCTGCTGCTGGGATTCACCAAGACCACCGCAGGTCCAGCTCACGTTAGATTCTACAGTAGTGAGCAGGGAGCGTCTGCTAATCACTCTGAGCAGCGGCAGTGAGCAGGGAGCGTCTGCTAATCACTCTGAGCAGCGGTAGTGAGCAGGGAGTGTCTGCTAATCACTCTGAGCAGCGTGGTAGTGAGCAGGGAGCGTCTGCTAATCACTCTGAGCAGCGGCAGTGAGCAGGGAGCGTCTGCTAATCACTCTGAGCAGTGAGCAGGGAGCGTCTGCAAATCACTCTGAGCAGTGAGCAGGGAGCGTCTGCAAATCACTCTGAGCAGCGGTAGTGAGCAGGGAGCGTCTGCTAATCACTCTGAGCAGCGGTAGTGAGCAGGGAGCGTCTGCAAATCACTCTGAGCAGCGGTAGTGAGCAGGGAGCGTCTGCTAATCACTCTGAGCAGCGGTAGTGAGCAGGGAGCGTCTGCTAATCACTCTGAGCAGCGGTAGTGAGCAGGGAGCGTCTGCTAATCACTCTGAGCAGCGGTAGTGAGCAGGGAGCGTCTGCTAATCACTCTGAGCAGTGGTAGTGAGCAGGGAGCGTCTGCTAATCACTCTGAGCAGCGGCAGTGAGCAGGGAGCGTCTGCTAATCACTCTGAGCAGTGAGCAGGGAGCGTCTGCAAATCACTCTGAGCAGCGGTAGTGAGCAGGGAGCGTCTGCAAATCACTCTGAGCAGCGGCAGTGAGCAGGGAGCGTCTGCTAATCACTCTGAGCAGCGGTAGGGAGCAGGGAGCGTCTGCAAATCACTCTGAGCAGCGGTAGTGAGCAGGGAGCGTCTGCAAATCACTCTGAGCAGCGGTAGTGAGCAGGGAGCGTCTGCTAATCACTCTGAGCAGCGGTAGTGAGCAGGGAGCGTCTGCAAATCACTCTGAGCAGCGGTAGTGAGCAGGGAGCGTCTGCTAATCACTCTGAGCAGTGGTAGTGAGCAGGGAGCGTCTGCTAATCACTCTGAGCAGCGGCAGTGAGCAGGGAGCGTCTGCTAATCACTCTGAGCAGTGAGCAGGGAGCGTCTGCTAATCACTCTGAGCAGCGGTAGTGAGCAGGGAGCGTCTGCTAATCACTCTGAGCAGCGGTAGTGAGCAGGGAGCGTCTGCAAATCACTCTGAGCAGCGGTAGTGAGCAGGGAGCGTCTGCAAATCACTCTGAGCAGCGGTAGTGAGCAGGGAGCGTCTGCTAATCACTCTGAGCAGCGGTAGTGAGCAGGGAGCGTCTGCAAATCACTCTGAGCAGCGGTAGTGAGCAGGGAGCGTCTGCTAATCACTCTGAGCAGCGGTAGTGAGCAGGGAGCGTCTGCTAATCACTCTGAGCAGCGGTAGTGAGCAGGGAGCGTCTGCTAATCACTCTGAGCAGCGGTAGTGAGCAGGGAGCGTCTGCTAATCACTCTGAGCAGCGGCAGTGAGCAGGGAGCGTCTGCTAATCACTCTGAGCAGTGGCAGTGAGCAGGGAGCGTCTGCTAATCACTCTGAGCAGTGGCAGTGAGCAGGGAGCGTCTGCTAATCACTCTGAGCAGCGTGGTAGTGAGCAGGGAGCGTCTGCTAATCACTCTGAGCAGCGGTAGTGAGCAGGGAGCGTCTGCTAATCACTCTGAGCAGCGGTAGTGAGCAGGGAGCGTCTGCTAATCACTCTGAGCAGCGGTAGTGAGCAGGGAGCGTCTGCTAATCACTCTGAGCAGTGGTAGTGAGCAGGGAGCGTCTGCTAATCACTCTGAGCAGCGGTAGTGAGCAGGGAGCGTCTGCTAATCACTCTGAGCAGCGGTAGTGAGCAGGGAGCGTCTGCTAATCACTCTGAGCAGCGGTAGTGAGCAGGGAGCGTCTGCTAATCACTCTGAGCAGCGGTAGTGAGCAGGGAGCGTCTGCTAATCACTCTGAGCAGCGGTAGTGAGCAGGGAGCGTCTGCTAATCACTCTGAGCAGCGGTAGTGAGCAGGGAGCGTCTGCTAATCACTCTGAGCAGTGGCAGTGAGCAGGGAGCGTCTGCTAATCACTCTGAGCAGTGGTAGTGAGCAGGGAGCGTCTGCTAATCACTCTGAGCAGTGGTAGTGAGCAGGGAGCGTCTGCTAATCCCAAACCGCTGCAGCAGTGAAGACAGAAAGTGTAGAAACATCCAACAATGTGACTGTAGCGTCAGCAACACCACTGCAGCTCCACCCCCTGCTGAGCGGAGCTACAGCACATGGTTTCATTTAAACCTGTTTGTGTTTCCTCCCATTCGTCAGGACCTGAGGTGTCAGTCTGATCAGTTTATTGATTATTGATTAGGTCTGATTCAAACTGCTGTGATCTTATGGATCTCATTTCATCTGTGCTATTGGTTTGCCATGTAAACGGATGTACAATAATTAGTGTGTGTGTGTGTGTGTGTGTGTGTGTGTGTGTGTGTGTGTGTGTGTGTGTGTGTGTGTGTGTGTGTGTGTGTGTGTGTGTGTGTGTGTGTGTGTGTGTGTGTGTGTGTGTGTGTGTGTGTGTGTGTGTGTGTGTGTGTGTGTGTGTGCAGGTTCCGTGTTGATGGGAACAACAAGCAGTGAGCCCTGCACCGATGACTCCTGGTCAGATATCGTGAGTATCGCCTGCCTGTTTCCAGCATCTCCTCACTACCTTTCTGTCAGGTCAGCTGTTCAGTCAGCTGTTCAGTCAGCTGTTCAGTCAGCTGTTCAGTCAGCTGTTCAGTCAGCTGTTCAGTCAGCTGTTCACCAGTGACGTGCAGTCAAGGTAGGCAGGGTAGGCAGGGTAGGCAGGGTAGGCATGGTAGGCAGGGTAGGCAGGGTAGGCAGGGTAGGCAGGGTAGGCAGGGTAGGCAGGGTAGGCAGGGTAGGCAGGGCCGACCCAAGGTTGAATTGAAAAGAATGAAATATTCATTTCTATTATTTGTTTTAATTGAATATAATTATAATACAATGAGCTTACAGTACCTAGAGGTTTGAAGGTGTCAGCATTTTGGGCTTTTCATTGCCCAAATGACTGAACACCGCCCCCTCCTGGTCTGCAGAGAGGCTGCACAAGTCAGTCATTCCTGCGCTGTCTTACTGCGAAGGCCACACCCTCTCCTGAAGGAGATGATGAAGACATTTTCACAACTTTCTTTAGAGGACAAACAGCAGCTTTTAAAAGATGGGAGACCAACACCTGAGCTCCAGACCTCCAGACCTCCAGACCTCCAGACCTCCAGACCTCCAGACCTCCAGACCTCCAGCAGCGGAGAGATCCGAACATTGTTTGTACTTTTCCACAGTGAATGGTACAAAAGGAAGTACTGGGTGAATTAAGAGGAAAAGGTGCTGCACAATATGAAGAAGTGCATGAGCCTGTTGTTGTAAAGGTATGGCTGTCACTCTCATATAAATCTGGGGGGCAGACGTGGTTTCAGCACCACAGACAGCTCCTCCAGAGTGCTGTTCATTTTCTCCATAGTTCTGTGTTCCCAGCATAAACACTGGATGTGCTGCCATGTCATGAGATATATATCTTGTTCGATATACCAGTCTGGAGACCACTGTTGAATAATTGTTAAAGTTTATTTAATGGTGTTTTACCATCTTAATTTTCCTTGTTACTGTACGAGCCCCGCAGCTCGTTAACATGTCGGAGGGCGGCTTTACGTGATGCCCCTGAAGGCATCACTCAGAGCTGTCAGCTCCTGCGGTTAAAGCCAAACCAGACCAACATGGCCGCTCAGACACTAACTTTCTCTTTTACTACTGAGCAGTTCAGCAAAACGTATTTTTAAAAACATTTGAAGCAAGAAATAAGCTGTGCAGTGGAAAAGTTAAAACGCTCTTAAAACGTGACCTGCTGTGAGGGTCGTGACCTGCTGTGAGGGGGCGTGGCCTGTTAGGAGGGGGCGTGGTCTGTTGTGAGGGGGCGCGGTCTGCCGTGAGGGGGCGTGGCCTGTTATGAAGGGCGTTGTCTGCGGTGAGGGGGCGTGGCCTGTTGCGAGGGGGCGTGGCCTGTTGTGAGGGGGCGCGGTCTGTAGTGAGGGGGCGTGGCCTGCTATGAAGGGCGTTGTCTGCTGTGAGGGGGCGTGGTCTGTTGCGAGGGGGAGCGACCTGCTGTGAGGGGGCGTGGTCTGTTGCGAGGGGGAGCGACCTGCTGTGAGGGGGCGTGGTCTGTCGTGAGGGGGCGTGGTATGTTGTGAGGGGGCGTGGCCTGCTGCGAGGGGGAGGGTTAGATGTTCTGTCAGATGTTCTGTCAGCTGTTCGGTCAGCTGTTCAGTCAGCTGTTCAGTCAGCTGTTCGGTCAGCTGTTCGATCAGCTGTTTGGTCAGCTGTTCGGTCAGCTGTTCGATCAGCTGTTTGGTCAGCTGTTCGGTCAGCTGTTCACAATCACAATGAGAAATTGTTCGGTCTTTCCTCTCTTGAGTATTTCTACCCTGCACTGTTCTGAAACTGTAATATTCAGGACATGAATTTAGGATTGATGCTTTTGCCACCCTGACATCAGGAACCTCTTTAGCTCCACTCTCAGACTGCTAATCAATCATTCATTGATGGAGGACAGCATCTCCATCTCCATGGTAACCTGCATGTTAGTGTGAGAGAGCAAAGCTGTGGTGAACAGCTGAGATCAGCTGAGATGAGAGCATGAAGAAAGCTGAAGCTTCATGGAGTCTGGTGTTGCTGTGCTGGAGGGGGGGGGGGGGGGGGGGTGATGTACCATTCTGATGATCTGACCTTCAGTCTTCCTCCTCCTCCACCTCCTCCATCTCATGTTCCTCCTCCACCCTCTATCACACATCA
>NW_028292088.1:466847-496847 GCF_963383615.2 Lipophrys pholis
AGGGTGGAGCCCCTCCTCACGCCTCCAACACTAACCCTCATTAGACATGGAGGCTATGAGGAGCCGCAGGTCGGCCGCTCGCTCACACTCAACCTCCACCTGCAACTCCATCATAATCCTCACTCCTCCTCCGTCAAGCTTCAGCTGACTTCCCGTGCAGCTCGGGGGGGTGACTGGAGGGACGTGTGTTTGAAGCCTCCGCCCTGCTGGGTGACGGAGTGGAGGGCCGCCGCTGGAAACACCACCTCGCTGCTGAATGAAGCCTGAAGCTTTAATTACCAGCGGCACACAAAAGGTGGGGGACACTGGCCATAGTCCACCCCCCATAGTAGAGGGGTTAGGGTCACGTTTCACTGCCTGGCCAGAGGGAGAGGCTGGGAAACGTGGGCAGGTGTCCAGACAAAACCTTGGGCTGACGCCCCTCTACCAGGGGAATCCCCCCTCTACCTGGGGAATCCCCCCTCTACCAGGGGAATCCCCCCGGAGCTCCAGACCTGATTAACACCCCTCTACCAGGGGAATCCCCCAGAGCTCCAGACTTGAGTAACAACCCTCTACCAGGGGAATCCCCCCTCTACCTGGGGAATCCCCCCGGAGCTCCAGACCTGAGTAACGCCCCTCTACCAGGGGAATCCCCCCGGAGCTCCAGACCTGAGTAACGCCCCTCTACCAGGAGGATCCCCCCGGAGCTCCAGACCTGAGTAACGCCCCTCTACCAGGGGAATCCCCCCGGAGCTCCAGACCTGAGTAACGCCCCTCTACCAGGGGAATCCCCCCGGAGCTCCAGATTAGCAGCTGGTTGATGTGGCTTCATTCCATCATTCTGTAAGAAGAAAACCTTTATTCTCTCTAAAACCCAACCCAGCTTCAGCAAAAGAAACTAAAATGCAGTAAATTACAAACGTGAGTATTTCAGGACCTTCTCTGAGTCTCTCTCTCTCTCATTTCTTTTACCTCGTGTCTCATGAGAGCAACATAATTGCTGCATGAATCTAGTTCCAAACCTCTATGAGCTGCTCTTGATTGGAGGGCGACCGAGGCTGTCAGTCCTGCTCAGGCAAAAGAAGAGGTGGTGAGGTGAGGGAGACACGGTGAGACTTCATTGACGGGGAACGTGTCCCGTGTCCCCTCACTCGACATTTTCACTACTCGACCATCTGGGTTAGGGTTAGGGTTAGGGTTAGGGTCAGGCTTAAGGTTAGGGTTACTGTCAGGGTTAGGGTTACTGTCAGGGTTAGTGTTAGGGTTAGGGTTAGGGTTAGGGTTAGGGTTACTGTCAGGGTTAGGGTTACTGTCAGGGTTAGTGTTAGGGTTAGGGTTAGGGTTAGGGTCAGGGTTAGGGTTAGGGTCAGGCTTAGGGTTAGGGTTACTGTCAGGGTTAGGGTTACTGTCAGGGTTAGTGTTAGGGTTAGGGGTTAGGGTTACTGTCAGGGTCAGGGTTAGTGTTAGGGTTAGGGTTAGGGTTAGGGTTAGGGTTAGCAGCAGTGAAAGGCTGGAAAAGCCTTGAGCTTGGTCTTTTTCAAGGCCTTGAAGAAACCCTGAGGTTTGATTACAGATTAAATTATGTTTGGCCTCCAAGCTGTTTATGTTATGGCTCTTCTGGAGAGCCCTGCTGGAGAGCCCTGCTGGAGAGCTCTGCTGGAGAGCCCTGCTTGAGAGCTCTGCTGGAGAGCTCTGCTGGAGAGCTCTGCTGGAGAGCCCTGCTGGAGAGCCCTGCTGGAGAGCCCTGCTGGAGAGCTCTGCTGGAGAGTTCTGCTGGAGAGTTCTGCTGGAGAGCTCTGCTGGAGAGTTCTGCTGGAGAGTTCTGCTGGAGAGCCCTGCTGGAGAGTTCTGCTGGAGAGCTCTGCTGGAGAGCCCTGCTGGAGAGCTCTGCTGGAGAGCTCTGCTGGAGAGCCCTGCTGGAGAGCCCTGCTGGAGAGCCCTGCTGGAGAGCTCTGCTGGAGAGTTCTGCTGGAGAGTTCTGCTGGAGAGCTCTGCTGGAGAGTTCTGCTGGAGAGCTCTGCTGGAGAGCCCTGCTGGAGAGTTCTGCTGGAGAGCCCTGCTGGAGAGTTCTGCTGGAGAGCTCTGCTGGAGAGCCCTGCTGGAGAGCTCTGCTGGAGAGCTCTGCTGGAGAGCCCTGCTGGAGAGCCCTGCTGGAGAGCTCTGCTGCCACACATCTCAGGAGGAGAAAAAGTTCAACGTGTGTGTGTTTGCTACTCAGCTTCTTCTGAACACCTCACCTGAACACCTCTTCTGAACACCTCACCTGAACACCTCTCCTGAACACCTCACCTGAACACCTCACCTGAACACCTCACCTGAACACCTCTAATGAACACCTCACTTGAACACCTCTTCTGAACACCTCTCCTGAACACCTCACCAGAACACCTCACCTGAACACCTCTCCTGAACACCTCACCTGAACACCTCACCTGAACACCTCACCTGAACACCTCTAATGAACACCTCACTTGAACACCTCTTCTGAACACCTCTCCTGAACACCTCACCAGAACACCTCACCTGAACACCTCACCTGAACACCTCACCTGAACACCTCACCTGAACACCTCACCTGAACACTGCTGTCTCAGACTTCAATCTGCTCTGAGTTTTTGTTGGCGACAGATTTCACACCTTAACAAGTTTCCCTTTTTGTGTGATCAGGATATGAAATAACTAGATTAATGGTCAGGTGGTACTGAACGTGTCTTTATTTACACTCGTGAGTTACAAACAAATAAAAGTCCATTTAGTACCTGATTGACTTGCAGAACACACACAGAGCTTACTTTCATTTTTTATTCTGATTAAATGGATGAAAAACTTAACAAACTTGTCTGGAACTGAAATCCTCAACTTTCACTGAACACACCTTCTTTTAATCTGAAACTGAACGTGTGCGACCAGACCAGACTGAGTGGAAGGTGTGTCCACTCAGGGGACATCTCCGTGGACATGGGGGACAAGAGCAGGATTTTTAAACACTCGATTTATAGTAAATTCTCATTTGGTTGTTTTCTTCTTGTTGGTGAAGCGAGTGTAACACACACACACACACACACACACACACACACACACACACACACACACACACACACACACACACACACACACACACACACACACACACACACACACACACACAGGAAAAAAAGGAAAAGAATAAAGTGAAAGATGGGCGTGACAGGCC
Source organism: Lipophrys pholis (assembly GCF_963383615.2). NCBI lineage: Eukaryota > Metazoa > Chordata > Actinopteri > Blenniiformes > Blenniidae > Lipophrys > Lipophrys pholis. The sequence goes on from NW_028292088.1 coordinate 470,023, forward strand.
GGCCAAACAAACAAACAAACAGGTGGGGTCCTGGGCCAACCCTGTACCGGGCCGTAGAGCCGGTTCTGACCCCGGGCGGAGGCAAAACCCCAGAAGAGAACCGGATCAACATGAAAGCCAAAACAGGACGGCCGAGACAAGAAACTCCACCCAGCACAGGAAGTCAGAACCAGCCTCGTGGCTCCGCTGGCGGCGGGAGGTGGGGAGACCAGGAGGTGGAGGTGGAGGTGGAGGTGGAGCGACTTCACCCATGAGAGCGAAGCTCCACAGAGCCCAAGCAAATAATTAAGAAAAGACTCCAAAAAACCAAATACACTCACCAAACGAAGCGTCTCAGACGGTTTAATATACAATAAGTACATCAAGGAAATGAACAGGGACGAAATACAGGCAGAGAAAGAAGAGAGGAGAAGTTCTGGAGGCATAACAGAGGGAGGACCAGTACTTTCTGCTCTGCAGGGCCCGGCCCAGTGGGATGCAGGGCCCGGCCCAGTGGGACGGACGCAGGGCCCGGCCCAGTGGGACGCAGGGCCCGGCCCCAGTGGGACGCAGGGCCCGCCCCAGTGGGACGCAGGGCCCGGCCCAGTGGGACGCAGGGCCCGGCCCCAGTGGGACGCAGGGCCCGCCCCAGTGGGACGCAGGGCCCGCCCCAGTGGGACGCAGGGCCCGGCCCAGTGGGACGCAGGGCCCCGGCCCCAGTGGGATGCAGGGCCCGGCCCCAGTGGGACGCAGGGCCCGGCCCAGTGGGATGGATGCAGGGCCCGGCCCCAGCGTCCGTCAGGGACCTGCACAAAGAGCAAAACATCATCAGCATGCATGGGGGGGGGGGGGGGGGGGGGGTGTAGGTGGGGGGAGGGAGGGTGGGGGCTGATGTAAGGGAGGTGAAGGTGTGAAGTGTGTGAAGGTGTGAAGGTGAGATAGTGTGTAGGTGTACAGGTATAAAGGTGAACAGGTATAAAGGTGAGCAGGTATACAAGTATAAAGGTGAGTAGGTATACAAATATAAAGGTGAGCAGGTATACAATTATAAAGGTGAGCAGGTATAAAGGTGTACAGGTATAAAGGTGTGCAGGTATAAAGGTGTACAGGTATAAAGGTGTGCAGGTATAAAGGTGTACAGGTATAAAGGTGTGTATGTATAAAAGTGTGCAGGTGTACAGATGTACAGGTATAAAGGTGTGCAGGTGTACAGGTATAAAGGTGAACAGGTATAAAGGTGTGCAGGAATAAAGGTGTGTAGGAGTACAGGTATAAAGGTGTGCAGGTGTACAGGTATAAAGGTGTGTAGGAGTACAGGTATAAAGGTGTGCAGTTGTGCAGGTGTACAGGTATAAAGGTGTACAGGTACAAAGGTGTGCAGGTATAAAGGTGAGCAGGTATACAAGTATAAAGGTGAGCAGGTATACAACTATAAAGGGGTGCAGGTGTACAGGTATAAAGGTGTGCAGGTATAAAGGTGTACAAGTATAAAGGTGTGCAGGTATAAAGGTGAGCAGGTATACAAGTATAAAGGTGAGCAGGTATACAACTATAAAGGGGTGCAGGTGTACAGGTATAAAGGTGTGCAGGTATAAAGGTGTACAAGTATAAAGGTGTGCAGGTCTAAAGGTGTACTGGTATAAAGGTGTACAGGTATAAAGGTGTGCAGGTATAAAGGTGTACAAGTATAAAGGTGTACAGGTATAAAGGTGTACAAGTATAAAGGTGTGCAGGTATAAAAGTGTGCAGGTGTACAGGTGTGCAGGTATAAAGGTGAACAGGTATAAAGGTGTGCAGGTGTACAGGTACAAAGGTGTACAGGTACAAAGGTGTGCAGGTATAAAGGTGTGCAGGTATAAAGGTGTGCAGGTATCAAGGTGTGCAAGTTTAAAGGTGTGCAGGTATACAGGTGTGCAAGTATAAAGGTGTGTAGGTATAAAGGTGTACAGGTATAAAGGTGTGCAGGTATAAAGGTGTGCAGGTGTACAGGTGTACAGGTGTACAGGTGTGCAGGTGTACAGGTACAAAGTTGTGCAGGTATCAAGGTGTACAGGTATAAAGGTGTGCAGGTATCAAGGTGTGCAGGTGTACAGGTGTACAGGTGTGCAGGTATCAAGGTGTGCAGGTGTACAGGTGTGCAGGTATCAAGGTGTGCAGGTGTACAGGTGTGCAGGTATACAGGTGTACAGGTAGAAAGGTGTACAGGTATAAAGGTGTGCAGGTATCAAGGTGTACAGGTATACAAGTGTACAGGTATAAAGGTGTGCAGGTATACAGGTGTGCAGGTGTGCAGGTGTGCAGGTGTACAGGTGTGCAGGTATAAAGGTGTGTAGGTATAAAGGTGTACAGGTATAAAGGTGTGCAGGTATACAGGTGTACAGGTATACAGGTATACAGGTGTACAGGTATAAAGGTGTGCAGGTATAAAGGTGTGCAGGTATAAAGGTGTACAGGTATAAAGGTATACAGGTATAAAGGTGTACAGGTATAAAGGTGTACAGGTATAAAGGTATACAGGTATAAAGGTGTACAGGTATAAAGGTGTACAGGTGTACAGGTGTACAGGTGTACAGGTGTGCAGGTGTACAGGAATAAAGGTGTACAGGTATACAGGTGTGCAGGTGTACAGGTGTACAGGTGTGCAGGTGTACAGGTATAAAGGTGTACAGGTATACAGGTGTACAGGTGTAAAGGTGTGCAGGTGTACAGGTGTACAGGTGTAAAGGTGTGCAGGTGTACAGGTGTGTAGGTATACAGGAGTGTAGGTATACAGGTGTGTAGGTGTGCAGGTGTACAGGTGTGCAGGTGTACAGGTGTGTAGGTATACAGGTGTGCAGGTGTGCAGGTGTGTAGGTATACAGGTGTGTAGGTGTGTAGGTATACAGGTGTGCAGGTGTGTAGGTATACAGGTGTGTAGGTGTGCAGGTGTGCAGGTGTACAGGTGTGTAGGTATACAGGTGTGTAGGTATACAGGTGTGTAGGTGTGCAGGTGTACAGGTGTGCAGGTGTACAGGTGTGTAGGTATACAGGTGTGCAGGTGTGCAGGTGTGCAGGTATAAAGGTGTACAGGTGTGTAGGTATACAGGTGTGTAGGTGTGCAGGTGTGCAGGTGTGCAGGTGTACAGGTGTGTAGGTATACAGGTGTGTAGGTGTACAGGTGTGTAGGTATACAGGTGTGCAGGTGTGCAGGTGTACAGGTGTGTAGGTATACAGGTGTGTAGGTATACAGGTGTGCAGGTGTGCAGGTGTGCAGGTATAAAGGTGTACAGGTGTAAAGGTGTGCAGGTGTGCAGGTGTACAGGTGTGTAGGTATACAGGTGTGTAGGTGTGCAGGTGTGCAGGTGTGCAGGTGTGTAGGTGTGCAGGTGTGCAGGTGTGTAGGTATACAGGTGTGTAGGTGTGCAGGTGTACAGGTGTGTAGGTATACAGGTGTGTAGGTGTGCAGGTGTGCAGGTGTGTAGGTATACAGGTGTGTAGGTGTGCAGGTGTGCAGGTGTGCAGGTGTACAGGTGTGTAGGTGTGCAGGTGTGCAGGTGTACAGGTGTGCAGGTGTACAGGTGTGTAGGTATACAGGTGTGCAGGTGTGCAGGTGTGCAGGTGTACAGGTGTGTAGGTATACAGGTGTGTAGGTGTGCAGGTGTGCAGGTGTGTAGGTATACAGGTGTGTAGGTGTGCAGGTGTGCAGGTGTGCAGGTGTACAGGTGTGTAGGTGTGCAGGTGTGCAGGTGTACAGGTGTGCAGGTGTACAGGTGTGTAGGTATACAGGTGTGCAGGTGTGCAGGTGTGCCTATGTGGAGTGATGATGGCGGAAGGTACCAGGGTCGATGGTTCCAGGCTGAGACTCCAGGGCGTCTCTGCGTCTGAGCAGAATGCGGAGCAGCTCATGGTCGTGGTTCGTTCTCAACATCACCTGTGTCTTTGTTTGGGGGGGCGGTGCAGAGAACTTCTCCTGGACAGTAGAGCACAACACATCACTACAGTAGAACACAAGACATCACCACAGTAGAACACAACACATCACTACAGTAGAACACAACACATCACCACAGTGGAACACAACACAACACTATAGTAGAACACAACACATCACCACAGTGGAACACAACACATCACCACAGTGGAACACAACACATCACTACAGTAGAACACAACACATCACCACGGTGGAACACAACACATCACTACAGTAGAACACAACACATCACTACAGTAGAACACAACACATCACCACAGTGGAACACAACACATCACTACAGTAGAACACAACACATCACCACAGTGGAACACAACACATCACTACAGTAGAACACAACACATCACCACAGTGGAACACAACACATCACTACAGTAGAACACAACACATCACCACGGTGGAACACAACACATCACTACAGTAGAACACAACACAACACTATAGTGGAACACAACACAACACTACAGTGGAACACAACACAACACTATAGTGGAACACAACACATCACTATAGTAGAACACAACACATCACTACAGTAGAACACAACACATCACTACAGTGGAACCCACCCTAACACTACAGTAGAACACAACACATCACTACAGTGGAACACAACACATCACTACAGTGGAACCCACCCTAACACTACAGTAGAACACAACACATCACCACAGTGGAACACAACACATCACTACAGTGGAACCCACCCTAACACTACAGTAGAACACAACACATCACTATAGTGGAACCCACCCCAACACTACAGTAGAACACAACACATCACTACAGTGGAACCCACCCTAACACTACAGTAGAACACAACACATCACCACAGTAGAACACAACACATCACTACAGTGGAACCCACCCTAACACTACAGTAGAACACAACACATCACCACAGTGGAACCCACCCTAACGCTACAGTAGAACACAACACATCACCACAGTGGAACCCACCCTAACACTACAGTAGAACACAACACATCACCACAGTGGAACCCACCCTAACACTACAGTAGAACACAACACATCACCACAGTGGAACCCACCCTAACACTACAGTAGAACACAGCACATCACCACAGTGGAACCCACCCTAACACTACAGTAGAACACAACACATCACCACAGTGGAACCCACCCTAACACTACAGTAGAACACAACACATCACCACAGTGGAACCCACCCTAACACTACAGTAGAACACAACACATCACCACAGTGGAACCCACCCTAACACTATAGTAGAACACAACACATCACCACAGTAGAACACAACACATCACTACAGTGGAACCCACCCTAACACTACAGTAGAACACAACACATCACCACAGTGGAACCCACCCTAACACTACAGTAGAACACAACACATCACTACAGTGGAACACAACACATCACTATAGTAGAACACAACACATCACTACAGTGGAACCCACCCTAACACTACAGTAGAACACAACACATCACCACAGTGGAACCCACCCTAACACTACAGTAGAACACAACACATCACCACAGTAGAACACAACACATCAAGACAGTGGAACCCACCCTAACACTACAGTAGAACAGAACACATCACCACAGTGGAACACAACACATCACTACAGTGGAACCCACCCTAACACTACAGTAGAACACAACACATCACTATAGTGGAACCCACCCCAACACTACAGTAGAACACAACACATCACTACAGTGGAACCCACCCTAACACTACAGTAGAACACAACACATCACTACAGTGGAACCCACCCTAACACTACAGTAGAACACAACACATCACTACAGTGGAACCCACCCTAACACTACAGTAGAACACAACACATCACTACAGTGGAACCCACCCCAACACTACAGTAGAACACAACACATCACTACAGTGGAAACCACCCTAACACTATAGTAGAACACAACACATCACCACAGTAGAACACAACACATCACCACAGTGGAACCCACCCTAACACTATAGTAGAACACAACACATCACCACAGTAGAACACAACACATCACTACAGTGGAACCCACCCTAACACTACAGTAGAACACAACACATCACCATAGTGGAACCCACCCTAACACTACAGTAGAACACAACACATCACTACAGTGGAACACAACACATCACCACAGTGGAACCCACCCTAACACTACAGTAGAACAGAACACATCACCACAGTGGAACCCACCCTAACACTACAGTAGAACACAACACATCAAGACAGTGGAACCCACCCTATAACTACAGTAGAACACAACACATCACCACAGTGGAACCCACCCTAACACTACAGTAGAACACAACACATCACCACAGTGGAACCCACCCTAACACTACAGTAGAACACAACACATCACCACAGTGGAACCCACCCTAACACTACAGTAGAACACAACACATCACCACAGTAGAACACAACACATCACCACAGTGGAACCCACCCTAACACTACAGTAGAACACAACACATCACCACAGTGGAACCCACCCCAACACTACAGTAGAACACAACACATCACCACAGTGGAACCCACCCTAACACTACAGTAGAACACAACACATCACCACAGTGGAACCCACCCTAACACTACAGTAGAACACAACACATCACCACAGTAGAACACAACACATCACCACAGTGGAACCCACCCTAACACTATAGTAGAACACAACACATCACCACAGTGGAACCCACCCTAACACTATAGTAGAACACAACACATCACCACAGTGGAACCCACCCTAACACTACAGTAGAACACAACACATCACCACAGTGGAACCCACCCTAACACTACAGTAGAACACAACACATCACCACAGTGGAACCCACCCTAACACTACAGTAGAACACAACACATCACCACAGTGGAACCCACCCTAACACTACAGTAGAACACAACACATCACCACAGTAGAACACAACACATCACCACAGTGGAACCCACCCTAACACTACAGTAGAACACAACACATCACCACAGTGGAACCCACCCTAACACTACAGTAGAACACAACACATCACCACAGTGGAACCCACCCTAACACTACAGTAGAACACAGCACATCACCACAGTGGAACCCACCCTAACACTACAGTAGAACACAGCACATCACCACAGTGGAACCCACCCTAACACTACAGTAGAACACAACACATCACCACAGTGGAACCCACCCTAACACTACAGTAGAACACAACACATCACCACAGTGGAACCCACCCTAACACTACAGTAGAACACAGCACATCACCACAGTGGAACCCACCCTAACACTACAGTAGAACACAGCACATCACCACAGTGGAACCCACCCTAACACTACAGTAGAACACAGCACATCACCACAGTAGAACCCACCCTAACACTACAGACAGCTGTGTTCTCCAGGTGAAGACTGTTTCACGTTGCTTCACCACGTCAGTCCTGATCAGTGTAGACTGACTGCATTAGAGTAGACCGACGGGTGGAGGAACATCTGATCCTCATCTCATATGTAGTAGTATATATAGTAATGTAGTACATGTCCTGGTTCCAGCCTTGAGAAGATTTATTTGATCATAGTTACTAGTTTATACTACTGGGAATAAAAGGTAATTCAGTGATAGGTCAATGTAACCCCACTACTCTTACAGCAACATGATGGTAAATTATTACTTTCATTAATACTTCTACTACTATGTCATCCTCCAAATGTAATTGCTGGCTTTAGCATCAGCATTAGCATTCATTACAACTACTGTTAACTCGTACTTATGGTCGGAATTGTTTCAGTTTTTTTATATTTACATATATATGTATATATTTATTATTATTATTATTATTATTATTATTATTATTATTATTATTATTATTATTATTATTTTTATTATTATTATTATTATTATTATTATTATTATTATTATTATTTTTATTTTTATTATTTTTATTATTTTTATTATTATTATTATTTTTTTTTCATTATTATTATTATTATTTCAAAATGATAAAAAGTTTATTCTCAAAATGCAATATTTCATTTTAAATATTCATACTCAAAACGAATTAGTTTACGCTGCCATTGGAAATGTATTTTATAAATATCTGTATTAAACCGATCTGGCATTATATCTTAGTAATAAAGAGTATTAAATACATGTAAATGATTTAGTAGGAGACTGGTTGAACGTCTTTCATTTGCCTCTAGCCGGCCTCCTGTACTGGTGTCGGCTGAACTGCTTGACCACGTTCCCTCTTTTCTTTTATTTTGTAGGATCTAAACTCCCTATCTTCTCCAGATGTCAGAAAAAGAACCCAGAAAACAAAGGCTGCAGAACCACAGTGGAAGTTCCAGGGGTAAGAGACGTCTTGTGAGGACATGTGATTGTTTTAAGTCCCATTACCACGATTCCTTTAAGTTCCTGAATGGCGGGATTGGAGGGCAGGCGCTCCGTCTAAGAGCAGAGGGGAGGAGAGCGGCTCTGGTAAATAAACAGCAGGCTGACACACATTATACTTCGTTTTCCTCATTCAGCACTTAGAGGCTAAACTGCACCTCTTAGCACAGAGAGAGAGCGAGAGAGAGCACGCTGGAGGACGGATGCTTCCTACAAGAAGCAAATGTGTCAACACACAATCATTTTGAGTCACATCAATTTTCCCATCCTCATTATTTCTAATTACCTTGTAGAGCAGGTCCTAATGCTATCTCATTTGGCGGAGTTGTTGAGGTGGAGGAACGAGCAGACTAAAAGATGTCTTGGCCATATGTCATGTTTTATCAAAACAAGAAGCTCTTAGATAATCCCACACACTGATGGCTTCAACAGTCTCAAACAGTATACGCTCAACAATACACAACAAAACTCTCATGTGCTCAGCCTCATTCTCATGTCTCCAGTCTCCTTCTCATGTCTCCAGTCTCCTTCTCATGCCTCCAGTCTCCTTCTCATGTCTCCAGTCTCCTTCTCATGTCTCCAGTCTCCTTCTCATGTCTCCAGTCTCAACCAGTATACGCTCAACAATACACAACAAAACTCTCATGTGCTCAGCCTCATTCTCATGTCTCCAGTCTCCTTCTCATGTCTCCAGTCTCCTTCTCATGTCTCCAGTCTCATACAGTATACGCTCAACAATACACAACAAAACTCTCATGTGCTCAGCCTCATTCTCATGTCTCCAGTCTCATTCTCATGTCTCCAGTCTCCTTCTCATGTCTCCAGTCTCCTTCTCATGTCTCCAGTCTCAACCAGTATACGCTCAACAATACACAACAAAACTCTCATGTGCTCAGCCTCATTCTCATGTCTCCAGTCTCATTCTCATGTCTCCAGTCTCCTTCTCATGTCTCCAGTCTCCTTCTCATGTCTCCAGTCTCAAACAGTATACGCTCAACAATACACAACAAAACTCTCATGTGCTCAGCCTCATTCTCATGTCTCCAGTCTCCTTCTCATGTCTCCAGTCTCCTTCTCATGTCTCCAGTCTCATACAGTATACGCTCAACAATACACAACAAAACTCTCATGTGCTCAGCCTCATTCTCATGTCTCCAGTCTCATTCTCATGTCTCCAGTCTCCGTCTCATGTCTCCAGTCTCAAACAGTATACGCTCAACAATACACAACAAAACTCTCATGTGCTCAGCCTCATTCTCATGTCTCCAGTCTCATTCTCATGTCTCCAGTCTCCTTCTCATGTCTCCAGTCTCATTCTCATGTCTCCAGTCTCCTTCTCATGTCTCCAGTCTCCTCCTCATGTCTCCAGTCTCAACCAGTATACGCTCAACAATACACAACAAAACTCTCATGTCTCCAGCCTCCTTCTCATGTCTCCAGTCTCATTCTCATGTCTCCAGTCTCAACCAGTATACGCTCAACAATACACAACAAAACTCTCATGTGCTCAGCCTCATTCTCATGTCTCCAGTCTCCTTCTCATGTCTCCAGTCTCCTTCTCATGTCTCCAGTCTCCTTCTCATGTCTCCAGTCTCCGTCTCATGTCTCCAGTCTCAACCAGTATACGCTCAACAATACACAACAAAACTCTCATGTGCTCAGCCTCATTCTCATGTCTCCAGTCTCCTTCTCATGTCTCCAGTCTCCTTCTCATGTCTCCAGCCTCATACAGTATACGCTCAACAATACACAACAAAACTCTCATGTGCTCAGCCTCATTCTCATGTCTCCAGTCTCCTTCTCATGTCTCCAGTCTCAAACAGTACACGCTCAACAATACACAACAAAACTCTCATGTCTCCAGTCTCCTTCTCATGTCTCCAGTCTCCTTCTCATGTCTCCAGTCTCCTTCTCATGTCTCCAGTCTCCGTCTCATGTCTCCAGTCTCCTTCTCATGTCTCCAGTCTCAACCAGTATACGCTCAACAATACACAACAAAACTCTCATGTGCTCAGCCTCATTCTCATGTCTCCAGTCTCCTTCTCATGTCTCCAGTCTCCTTCTCATGTCTCCAGTCTCAACCAGTATACGCTCAACAATACACAACAAAACTCTCATGTCTCCAGCCTCCTTCTCATGTCTCCAGTCTCCTTCTCATGTCTCCAGTCTCAACCAGTATACGCTCAACAATACACAACAAAACTCTCATGTCTCCAGCCTCCTTCTCATGTCTCCAGTCTCATTCTCATGTCTCCAGTCTCAACCAGTATACGCTCAACAATACACAACAAAACTCTCATGTGCTCAGCCTCATTCTCATGTCTCCAGTCTCCTTCTCATGTCTCCAGTCTCCTTCTCATGTCTCCAGTCTCCTTCTCATGTCTCCAGTCTCCGTCTCATGTCTCCAGTCTCAAACAGTATACGCTCAACAATACACAACAAAACTCTCATGTCTCCAGTCTCAAACAGTATACGCTCAACAATACACAACAAAACTCTCATGTCTCCAGCCTCATTCTCATGTCTCCAGTCTCCTTCTCATGTCTCCAGTCTCAACCAGTATACGCTCAACAATACACAACAAAACTCTCATGTCTCCAGCCTCCTTCTCATGTCTCCAGTCTCATTCTCATGTCTCCAGTCTCAACCAGTATACGCTCAACAATACACAACAAAACTCTCATGTGCTCAGCCTCATTCTCATGTCTCCAGTCTCCTTCTCATGTCTCCAGTCTCCTTCTCATGTCTCCAGCCTCATACAGTATACGCTCAACAATACACAACAAAACTCTCATGTCTCCAGCCTAATTCTCATGTCTCCAGTCTCATTCTCATGTCACCAGTCTCAACCAGTATACGCTCAACAATACACAACAAAACTCTCATGTGCTCAGCCTCATTCTCATGTCTCCAGTCTCCTTCTCATGTCTCCAGTCTCAAACAGTACACGCTCAACAATACACAACAAAACTCTCATGTCTCCAGTCTCCTTCTCATGTCTCCAGTCTCATTCTCATGTCTCCAGTCTCCTTCTCATGTCTCCAGTCTCCTTCTCATGTCTCCAGTCTCCTTCTCATGTCTCCAGTCTCAACCAGTATACGCTCAACAATACACAACAAAACTCTCATGTGCTCAGCCTCATTCTCATGTCTCCAGTCTCCTTCTCATGTCTCCAGTCTCCTTCTCATGTCTCCAGTCTCAACCAGTATACGCTCAACAATACACAACAAAACTCTCATGTCTCCAGCCTCCTTCTCATGTCTCCAGTCTCATTCTCATGTCTCCAGTCTCAACCAGTATACGCTCAACAATACACAACAAAACTCTCATGTGCTCAGCCTCATTCTCATGTCTCCAGTCTCCTTCTCATGTCTCCAGTCTCCTTCTCATGTCTCCAGTCTCCTTCTCATGTCTCCAGTCTCATACAGTATACACTCAACAATACACAACAAAACTCTCATGTGCTCAGCCTCATTCTCATGTCTCCAGTCTCCTTCTCATGTCTCCAGTCTCCTTCTCATGTCTCCAGTCTCCGTCTCATGTCTCCAGTCTCAACCAGTATACGCTCAACAATACACAACAAAACTCTCATGTCTCCAATCTCCGTCTCATGTCTCCAGTCTCAAACAGTATACGCTCAACAATACACAACAAAACTCTCATGTCTCCAGTCTCAAACAGTATACGCTCAACAATACACAACAAAACTCTCATGTCTCCAGCCTCATTCTCATGTCTCCAGTCTCCTTCTCATGTCTCCAGTCTCAAACAGTATACGCTCAACAATACACAACAAAACTCTCATGTCTCCAGTCTCCGTCTCATGTCTTCAGTCTCCTTCTCATGTCTCCAGTCTCCTTCTCATGTCTCCAGTCTCCTTCTCATGTCTTCAGTCTCATACAGTATACGCTCAACAATACACAACAAAACTCTCATGTCCTCAGCCTCCTTCTCATGTCTCCAGTCTCAAACAGTATACGCTCAACAATACACAACAAAACTCTCATGTGCTCAGCCTCATTATCATGTCTCCAGTCTCCTTCTCATGTCTCCAGTCTCAACCAGTATACGCTCAACAATACACAACAAAACTCTCATGTCTCCAGTCTCCGTCTCATGTCTTCAGTCTCCTTCTCATGTCTCCAGTCTCAACCAGTATACGCTCAACAATACACAACAAAACTCTCATGTCTCCAGCCTCATTCTCATGTCTCCAGTCTCCGTCTCATGTCTTCAGTCTCAAACAGTATACGCTCAACAATACACAACAAAACTCTCATGTCCTCAGCCTCCTTCTCATGTCTCCAGTCTCAAACAGTATACGCTCAACAATACACAACAAAACTCTCATGTGCTCAGCCTCATTCTCATGTCTCCAGTCTCCTTCTCATGTCTCCAGTCTCATACAGTATACGCTCAACAATACACAACAAAACTCTCATGTGCTCAGCCTCATTCTCATGTCTCCAGTCTCCTTCTCATGTCTCCAGTCTCATACAGTATACGCTCAACAATACACAACAAAACTCTCATGTGCTCAGCCTCATTCTCAAGTCTCCAGTCTCCTTCTCATGTCTCCAGTCTCCTTCTCATGTCTCCAGTCTCCTTCTCATGTCTCCAGTCTCATACAGTATACGCTCAACAATACACAACAAAACTCTCATGTGCTCAGCCTCATTCTCATGTCTCCAGTCTCCTTCTCATGTCTCCAGTCTCCTTCTCATGTCTCCAGTCTCCTTCTCATGTCTCCAGTCTCAAACAGTATACGCTCAACAATACACAACAAAACTCTCATGTGCTCAGCCTCATTATCATGTCTCCAGTCTCCTTCTCATGTCTCCAGTCTCAACCAGTATACGCTCAACAATACACAACAAAACTCTCATGTCTCCAGTCTCAAACAGTATACGCTCAACAATACACAACAAAACTCTCATGTCTCCAGCCTCCTTCTCATGTCTCCAGTCTCAAACAGTATACGCTCAACAATACACAACAAAACTCTCATGTCTCCAGCCTCATTCTCATGTCTCCAGTCTCCTTCTCATGTCTCCAGTCTCAAACAGTATACGCTCAACAATACACAACAAAACTCTCATGTCTCCAGTCTCCGTCTCATGTCTTCAGTCTCCTTCTCATGTCTCCAGTCTCCTTCTCATGTCTCCAGTCTCCTTCTCATGTCTTCAGTCTCAAACAGTATACGCTCAACAATACACAACAAAACTCTCATGTCCTCAGCCTCCTTCTCATGTCTCCAGTCTCAAACAGTATACGCTCAACAATACACAACAAAACTCTCATGTCTCCAGTCTCCGTCTCATGTCTTCAGTCTCCTTCTCATGTCTCCAGTCTCAACCAGTATACGCTCAACAATACACAACAAAGCTCTCATGTCTCCAGTCTCAACCAGTATACGCTCAACAATACACAACAAAGCTCTCATGTCCTCAGCCTCATTCTCATGTCTCCAGTCTCCTTCTCATGTCTCCAGTCTCCTTCTCATGTCTCCAGTCTCCTTCTCATGTCTCCAGTCTCCGTCTCATGTCTCCAGTCTCAACCAGTATACGCTCAACAATACACAACAAAACTCTCATGTCTCCAATCTCCGTCTCATGTCTCCAGTCTCAAACAGTATACGCTCAACAATACACAACAAAACTCTCATGTGCTCAGCCTCATTCTCATGTCTCCAGTCTCCTTCTCATGTCTCCAGTCTCCGTCTCATGTCTCCAGTCTCAACCAGTATACGCTCAACAATACACAACAAAACTCTCATGTCTCCAATCTCCGTCTCATGTCTCCAGTCTCAAACAGTATACGCTCAACAATACACAACAAAACTCTCATGTCTCCAGTCTCAAACAGTATACGCTCAACAATACACAACAAAACTATCATGTCTCCAGCCTCATTCTCATGTCTCCAGTCTCCTTCTCATGTCTCCAGTCTCAAACAGTATACGCTCAACAATACACAACAAAACTCTCATGTGCTCAGCCTCATTATCATGTCTCCAGTCTCCGTCTCATGTCTCCAGTCTCAAACAGTATACGCTCAACAATACACAACAAAACTCTCATGTGCTCAGCCTCATTCTCATGTCTCCAGTCTCCTTCTCATGTCTCCAGTCTCCTTCTCATGTCTCCAGTCTCCGTCTCATGTCTCCAGTCTCAACCAGTATACGCTCAACAATACACAACAAAACTCTCATGTCTCCAATCTCCGTCTCATGTCTCCAGTCTCAAACAGTATACGCTCAACAATACACAACAAAACTCTCATGTCTCCAGTCTCAAACAGTATACGCTCAACAATACACAACAAAACTATCATGTCTCCAGCCTCCTTCTCATGTCTCCAGTCTCATTCTCATGTCTCCAGTCTCAACCAGTATACGCTCAACAATACACAACAAAACTCTCATGTGCTCAGCCTCATTCTCATGTCTCCAGTCTCCTTCTCATGTCTCCAGTCTCCTTCTCATGTCTCCAGTCTCCTTCTCATGTCTCCAGTCTCATACAGTATACACTCAACAATACACAACAAAACTCTCATGTGCTCAGCCTCATTCTCATGTCTCCAGTCTCCTTCTCATGTCTCCAGTCTCCTTCTCATGTCTCCAGTCTCCGTCTCATGTCTCCAGTCTCAACCAGTATACGCTCAACAATACACAACAAAACTCTCATGTCTCCAATCTCCGTCTCATGTCTCCAGTCTCAAACAGTATACGCTCAACAATACACAACAAAACTCTCATGTCTCCAGTCTCAAACAGTATACGCTCAACAATACACAACAAAACTCTCATGTCTCCAGCCTCATTCTCATGTCTCCAGTCTCCTTCTCATGTCTCCAGTCTCAAACAGTATACGCTCAACAATACACAACAAAACTCTCATGTCTCCAGTCTCCGTCTCATGTCTTCAGTCTCCTTCTCATGTCTCCAGTCTCCTTCTCATGTCTCCAGTCTCCTTCTCATGTCTTCAGTCTCATACAGTATACGCTCAACAATACACAACAAAACTCTCATGTCCTCAGCCTCCTTCTCATGTCTCCAGTCTCAAACAGTATACGCTCAACAATACACAACAAAACTCTCATGTGCTCAGCCTCATTATCATGTCTCCAGTCTCCTTCTCATGTCTCCAGTCTCAACCAGTATACGCTCAACAATACACAACAAAACTCTCATGTCTCCAGTCTCCGTCTCATGTCTTCAGTCTCCTTCTCATGTCTCCAGTCTCAACCAGTATACGCTCAACAATACACAACAAAACTCTCATGTCTCCAGCCTCATTCTCATGTCTCCAGTCTCCGTCTCATGTCTTCAGTCTCAAACAGTATACGCTCAACAATACACAACAAAACTCTCATGTCCTCAGCCTCCTTCTCATGTCTCCAGTCTCAAACAGTATACGCTCAACAATACACAACAAAACTCTCATGTGCTCAGCCTCATTCTCATGTCTCCAGTCTCCTTCTCATGTCTCCAGTCTCATACAGTATACGCTCAACAATACACAACAAAACTCTCATGTGCTCAGCCTCATTCTCATGTCTCCAGTCTCCTTCTCATGTCTCCAGTCTCATACAGTATACGCTCAACAATACACAACAAAACTCTCATGTGCTCAGCCTCATTCTCAAGTCTCCAGTCTCCTTCTCATGTCTCCAGTCTCCTTCTCATGTCTCCAGTCTCCTTCTCATGTCTCCAGTCTCATACAGTATACGCTCAACAATACACAACAAAACTCTCATGTGCTCAGCCTCATTCTCATGTCTCCAGTCTCCTTCTCATGTCTCCAGTCTCCTTCTCATGTCTCCAGTCTCCTTCTCATGTCTCCAGTCTCAAACAGTATACGCTCAACAATACACAACAAAACTCTCATGTGCTCAGCCTCATTATCATGTCTCCAGTCTCCTTCTCATGTCTCCAGTCTCAACCAGTATACGCTCAACAATACACAACAAAACTCTCATGTCTCCAGTCTCAAACAGTATACGCTCAACAATACACAACAAAACTCTCATGTCTCCAGCCTCATTCTCATGTCTCCAGTCTCCTTCTCATGTCTCCAGTCTCAAACAGTATACGCTCAACAATACACAACAAAACTCTCATGTCTCCAGTCTCAAACAGTATACGCTCAACAATACACAACAAAACTCTCATGTCTCCAGCCTCATTCTCATGTCTCCAGTCTCCTTCTCATGTCTCCAGTCTCAAACAGTATACGCTCAACAATACACAACAAAACTCTCATGTCTCCAGTCTCCGTCTCATGTCTTCAGTCTCCTTCTCATGTCTCCAGTCTCCTTCTCATGTCTTCAGTCTCAAACAGTATACGCTCAACAATACACAACAAAACTCTCATGTCCTCAGCCTCCTTCTCATGTCTCCAGTCTCAAACAGTATACGCTCAACAATACACAACAAAACTCTCATGTCTCCAGTCTCCGTCTCATGTCTTCAGTCTCCTTCTCATGTCTCCAGTCTCAACCAGTATACGCTCAACAATACACAACAAAGCTCTCATGTCTCCAGTCTCAACCAGTATACGCTCAACAATACACAACAAAGCTCTCATGTCCTCAGCCTCATTCTCATGTCTCCAGTCTCCTTCTCATGTCTCCAGTCTCCTTCTCATGTCTCCAGTCTCCTTCTCATGTCTCCAGTCTCCGTCTCATGTCTCCAGTCTCAACCAGTATACGCTCAACAATACACAACAAAACTCTCATGTCTCCAATCTCCGTCTCATGTCTCCAGTCTCAAACAGTATACGCTCAACAATACACAACAAAACTCTCATGTGCTCAGCCTCATTCTCATGTCTCCAGTCTCCTTCTCATGTCTCCAGTCTCCGTCTCATGTCTCCAGTCTCAACCAGTATACGCTCAACAATACACAACAAAACTCTCATGTCTCCAATCTCCGTCTCATGTCTCCAGTCTCAAACAGTATACGCTCAACAATACACAACAAAACTCTCATGTCTCCAGTCTCAAACAGTATACGCTCAACAATACACAACAAAACTATCATGTCTCCAGCCTCATTCTCATGTCTCCAGTCTCCTTCTCATGTCTCCAGTCTCAAACAGTATACGCTCAACAATACACAACAAAACTCTCATGTGCTCAGCCTCATTATCATGTCTCCAGTCTCCGTCTCATGTCTCCAGTCTCAAACAGTATACGCTCAACAATACACAACAAAACTCTCATGTGCTCAGCCTCATTCTCATGTCTCCAGTCTCCTTCTCATGTCTCCAGTCTCCTTCTCATGTCTCCAGTCTCCGTCTCATGTCTCCAGTCTCAACCAGTATACGCTCAACAATACACAACAAAACTCTCATGTCTCCAATCTCCGTCTCATGTCTCCAGTCTCAAACAGTATACGCTCAACAATACACAACAAAACTCTCATGTCTCCAGTCTCAAACAGTATACGCTCAACAATACACAACAAAACTATCATGTCTCCAGCCTCATTCTCATGTCTCCAGTCTCCTTCTCATGTCTCCAGTCTCAAAAAGTATACGCTCAACAATACACAACAAAACTCTCATGTCTCCAGCCTCATTCTCATGTCTTCAGTCTCCTTCTCATGTCTCCAGTCTCCTTCTCATGTCTCCAGTCTCCTTCTCATGTCTTCAGTCTCAAACAGTATACGCCCAACAATACACAACAAAACTCTCATGTCCTCAGCCTCCTTCTCATGTCTCCAGTCTCAAACAGTATACGCTCAACAATACACAACAAAACTCTCATGTCTCCAGTCTCCTTCTCATGTCTCCAGTCTCCTTCTCATGTCTTCAGTCTCAAACAGTATACGCTCAACAATACACAACAAAACTCTCATGTCTCCAGTCTCAACCAGTATACGCTCAACAATACACAACAAAGCTCTCATGTCCTCAGCCTCATACTCATGTCTCCAGTCTCCTTCTCATGTCTCCAGTCTCATACAGTATACGCTCAACAATACACAACAAAGCTCTCATGTCCTCAGCCTCATTCTCATGTCTCCAGTCTCCTTCTCATGTCTCCAGTCTCAACCAGTATACGCTCAACAATACACAACAAAACTCTCATGTCCTCAGCCTCATTCTCATGTCTCCAGTCTCCTTCTCATGTCTCCAGTCTCATACAGTATACGCTCAACAATACACAACAAAACTCTCATGTGCTCAGCCTCATTCTCATGTCTCCAGTCTCCTTATCATGTCTCCAGTCTCCTTCTCATGTCTCCAGTCTCCGTCTCATGTCTCCAGTCTCAAACAGTATACGCTCAACAATACACAACAAAACTCTCATGTGCTCAGCCTCATTCTCATGTCTCCAGTCTCTTTCTCATGTCTCCAGTCTCCTTCTCATGTCTCCAGTCTCCGTCTCATGTCTCCAGTCTCAACCAGTATACGCTCAACAATACACAACAAAACTCTCATGTCTCCAATCTCCGTCTCATGTCTCCAGTCTCAAACAGTATACGCTCAACAATACACAACAAAACTCTCATGTCTCCAGTCTCAAACAGTATACGCTCAACAATACACAACAAAACTATCATGTCTCCAGCCTCATTCTCATGTCTCCAGTCTCCTTCTCATGTCTCCAGTCTCAAAAAGTATACGCTCAACAATACACAACAAAACTCTCATGTCTCCAGCCTCATTCTCATGTCTTCAGTCTCCTTCTCATGTCTCCAGTCTCCTTCTCATGTCTCCAGTCTCCTTCTCATGTCTTCAGTCTCAAACAGTATACGCTCAACAATACACAACAAAACTCTCATGTCCTCAGCCTCCTTCTCATGTATCCAGTCTCAAACAGTATACGCTCAACAATACACAACAAAACTCTCATGTCTCCAGTCTCCGTCTCATGTCTCCAGTCTCCTTCTCATGTCTCCAGTCTCCTTCTCATGTCTTCAGTCTCCTTCTCATGTCTCCAGTCTCCTTCTCATGTCTTCAGTCTCAAACAGTATACGCTCAACAATACACAACAAAACTCTCATGTCCTCAGCCTCATTCTCATGTCTCCAGTCTCCTTCTCATGTCTCCAGTCTCATACAGTATACGCTCAACAATACACAACAAAGCTCTCATGTCCTCAGCCTCATTATCATGTCTCCAGTCTCCTTCTCATGTCTCCAGTCTCAACCAGTATACGCTCAACAATACACAACAAAACTCTCATGTCCTCAGCCTCATTCTCATGTCTCCAGTCTCCTTCTCATGTCTCCAGTCTCATACAGTATACGCTCAACAATACACAACAAAACTCTCATGTATCCAGTCTCCTTCTCATGTCTCCAGTCTCCTTCTCATGTCTTCAGTCTCCTTTTCATGTCTCCAGTCTCCTTCTCATGTATTCAGCCCCTTCTCATGTCTCCAGTCTCCTTCTCATGTCTTCAGTCTCATTATCATGTCTTCAGCCTCCTTCTCATGTCTTCAGTCTCAGCCTCCTTATCATGTCTTCAGCCTCCTTCTCATGTCTTCAGTCTCCTTCTCATGTCTCCAGTCTCCTTCTCATGTCTTCAGCCTCCTTCTCATGTCTTCAGTCTCAGCCTCCTTCTCATGTCTCCAGTCTCCTTCTCATGTCCTCCGTCTCCTTCTCATGTCTCCAGTCTCCTTCTCATGTCTTCAGTCTCCTTCTCATGTCTTCAGCCTCCTTCTCATGTCTTCAGTCTCAGCCTCCTTCTCATGTCTCCAGTCTCCTTCTCATATCCTCCGTCTCATTCTCATGTATTCAGCCTCCTTCTCATATCCTCCGTCTCATTCTCATGTCTCCAGTCTCCTTCTCATGTCCTCCGTCTCCTTCTCATTTCTTCAGTCTCTGCCCCCCAACTCTCTATATATTTCAGTTTATCATTATTTCTTCTTAGAAACAAATGCTGAGTAACACTGAGTATTTTATTGTATTAGTTCATGTCCCCCGTCCAGCTCAGCTGGTAGAGCACGAGACTCTCAGGCTCTAGGTAGAGGGTTCATGTCCCCCGTCCAGCTCAGCTGGTAAAGCATGAGACTTTACTTTGTTTTGGTAGTACACAGTGTACCTGACGATATTTTCCAAAGATCAAAGAATTAGTAGTGAAGATGAATATAATCTCAGCAGGAAGTCCATTTTAATGAAACGTTCTGCTCGGTTAATCTGGGGGTCTGAGATTAACCTCATCTCAACATCAATATCTCAGAACACCACATGAGGATACTGGGATGGTTGGTCCGGTCCAGGTGGTCCGGGTGGTCCAGGTGGTCCGGGTGGTCCGGGTGGTCCGGGTGGTCCGGGTGGTCCAGGTGGTCCGGGTGGTCCGGGTGGTCCGGGTGGTCCGGGTGGTCCAGGTGGTCCGGGTGGTCCGGGTGGTCCGGGTGGTCCAGGTGGTCCGGGTGGTCCGGGTGGTCCGGGTGGTCCGGGTGGTCCAGGTGGTCCGGGTGGTCCGGGTGGTCCGGGTGGTCCGGGTGGTCCGGGTGGTCCAGGTGGTCCGGGTGGTCCGGGTGGTCCAGGTGGTCCGGGTGGTCCGGGTGGTCCGGGTGGTCCAGGTGGTCCGGGTGGTCCGGGTGGTCCGGGTGGTCCAGGTGGTCCAGGTGGTCCAGGTGGTCCGGGTGGTCCGGGTGGTCCAGGTGGTCCAGGTGGTCCGGGTGGTCCGGGTGGTCCAGGTGGTCCAGGTGGTGAGCTGCTTTAGTGTCGCTCAGCTGAAAACGTGTCTGTTCTCCGCGTTGGGCCGGCTGCTGCTCATGGAGGAGTGTTCACAAGTAGGAGATGTCATCGGAACTCTCACTACGCTGAGGAAAACAGGCTCAATGCTTCCTTTAGAACCTCCTTCAGCCTAGGAACCACTGATGCTTCCTTTAGAACCTCCTTCAGCCTAGGAACCACCGAAGCTTCCTTTAGAACCTCCTTCAGCCTGGGAACCACTGATGCTTCCTTTAGAACCTCCTTCAGCCTGGGAACCACTGATGCTTCCTTTAGAACCTCCTTCAGCCTGGGAACCACTGATGCTTCCTTTAGAACCTCCTTCAGCCTGGGAACCACTGATGCTTCCTTTAGAACCTCCTTCAGCCTAGGAACCACTGATGCTTCCTTTAGAACCTCCTTCAGCCTGGGAACCACTGATGCTTCCTTTAGAACCTCCTTCAGCCTAGGAACCACTGATGCTTCCTTTAGAACCTCCTTTATCCTAGGAACCACTGATGGTTCCTTTACCAGAGGAGACCAGCTCATGTTCCCCCACAATTCCTTGCGGCGACAACATTTAAAGGAACCCGCTCATCGGAGCGTTCAGGGAAACTCAGGATGACTGAACAAGGAGCAGATCATGTAAGTTACAAAAGCCTCCTAACACCTTTCCTAACTCCTTTAGGAAGTCTCCTAACACCTTTCACTAACTCCTTTAGGAAGCCTCCTAACTCCTTTCACTAACTCCTTTAGGAAGCCTCCTAACACCTTTCCTAACTCCTTTAGGAAGCCTCCTAACACCTTTCCTAACTCCTTTAGGAAGCCTCCTAACACCTTTCCTAACTCCTTTAGGAAGCCTCCTAACACCTTTCACTAACTCCTTTAGGAAGCCTCCTAACACCTTTCCTAACTCCTTTAGGAAGCCTCCTAACACCTTTCCTAACTCCTTTAGGAAGCCTCCTAACACCTTTCACTAACTCCTTTAGGAAGCCTCCTAACACCTTTCCTAACTCCTTTAGGAAGCCTCCTAACACCTTTCCTAACTCCTTTAGGAAGTCTCCTAACACCTTTCACTAACTCCTTTAGGAAGCCTCCTAACACCTTTCCTAACTCCTTTAGGAAGTCTCCTAACACCTTTCACTAACTCCTTTAGGAAGCCTCCTAACACCTTTCACTAACTCCTTTAGGAAGCTTCCTAACACCTTTACTAACTCCTTTAGGAAGCCTCCTAACACCTTTCACTAACTCCTTTAGGAAGCCTCCTAACTCCTTTCACTAACTCCTTTAGGAAGCCTCCTAACACCTTTCACTAACTCCTTTAGGAAGCCTCCTAACTCCTTTCACTAACTCCTTTAGGAAGCCTCCTAACACCTTTCCTAACTCCTTTAGGAAGTCTCCTAACACCTTTCACTAACTCCTTTAGGAAGCCTCCTAACACCTTTCACTAACTCCTTTAGGAAGCTTCCTAACACCTTTACTAACTCCTTTAGGAAGCCTCCTAACACCTTTCACTAACTCCTTTAGGAAGCCTCCTAACACCTTTCACTAACTCCTTTAGGAAGCCTCCTAACACCTTTCACTAACTCCTTTAGGAAGCCTCCTAACACCTTTCCTAACTCCTTTAGGAAGCTTCCTAACACCTTTACTAACTCCTTTAGGAAGCCTCCTAACTCCTTTACTAACTCCTTTAGGAAGCCTCCTAACACCTTTGCTAACTCCTTTAGGAAGCCTCCTAACTCCTTTACTAACTCCTTTAGGAAGTCTCCGATGGTGGTTGTTCAGACTGATGGAGGTTCAGACTGATGGAGGTTCAGACTGATGAAGGTTCAGACTGACGGAGGTTCAGACTGATGGAGGTTCAGACTGATGGAGGTTCAGACTGACGGAGGTTCAGACTGATGGAGGTTCAGACTGATGAAGGTTTTCTGATGGAGGTTCAGACTGACGGAGGTTCAGACTGATGGAGGTTCAGACTGATGAAGGTTTTCTGATGGAGGTTCAGACTGATGGAGGTTCAGACTGACGGAGGTTCAGACTAACGGAGGTTCAGACTGATGGAGGTTTTCTGATGGAGGTTCAGACTGACGGAGGTTTTCTGATGGAGGTTCAGACTGACGGAGGTTCAGACTGATGGAGGTTTACTGATGGAGGTTCAGACTGACGGAGGTTCAGACTGATGGAGGTTCAGACTGATGGAGGTTTAGACTGATGGAGGTTTACTGATGGAGGTTCAGACTGATGAAGGTTTACTGATGGAGCTTCAGACTGATGGAGGTTCAGACTGATGGAGGTTCAGACTGACGGAGGTTCAGACTAACGGAGGTTCAGACTGATGGAGGTTTTCTGATGGAGGTTCAGACTGATGGAGGTTTACTGATGGAGGTTTACTGATGGAGGTTCAGACTGATGGAGGTTCAGACTGATGGAGGTTTACTGAAGGAGGTTCAGACTGATGGAGGTTTACTGATGGAGGTTTACTGATGGAGGTTCAGACTGATGGAGGTTCAGACTGATGGAGGTTTACTGATGGAGGTTTACTGATGGAGGTTCAGACTGATGGAGGTTCAGACTGATGAAGGTTTACTGATGAAGGTTTACTGATGGAGGTTCAGACTGATGGAGGTTCAGACTGATGGAGGTTCAGACTGACGGAGGTTCAGACTGATGGAGGTTCAGACTGATGGAGGTTCAGACTGATGGAGGTTCAGACTGACAGAGGTTTACTGATGGAGGTTCAGACTGATGGAGGTTCAGACTGATGGAGGTTTACTGATGGAGGTTCAGACTGATGGAGGTTCAGACTGACAGAGGTTTACTGATGGAGGTTCAGACTGATCGAGGTTCAGACTGACAGAGGTTTACTGATGGAGGTTTAGACTGATGGAGGTTCCGACTGATGGAGGTTCAGACTGATGGAGGTTCAGACTGATGAAGGTTTACTGATGGATGTTCAGACTGATGGAGGTTTTAGACTGACGGAGGTTCAGACTGATGGAGGTTTACTGATGGAGGTTCAGACTGATGGAGGTTCAGACTGATGGAGGTTCAGACTGACGGAGGTTCAGACTGATGGAGGTTCAGACTGATGGAGGTTCAGACTGATGGAGGTTCAGACTGACGGAGGTTCAGACTGACGGAGGTTCAGACTGATGGAGGTTCAGACTGATCCCACCCACTAACAAGTGTCATGATAATCCAGCTGACCATCAGTGGTCCTAATGTTATGGCCTATGGATTCCTGTGTGAAAAGCAGAGAAAGGTGGAGTTACCTGTCTCCTGGGTCTGCTGGCCGGACGGAGTTGGACTCCCTTCTTGATCCTTTGCATCATTTCCTCCACCGCCTGCTGCCTGGGGTCAGCCTCTGGCAGAGACACAATGTTAGAACCAGAACCAGGACACCCTCAAACTGGACCGGAGCCTCACTGCTCACGCTCATCAGTGGGCGGCCGTCCAGAGCCAAACTGAACCGGACCACTGTGGTGACTCCGCCCCCTGTCTGCGCAGACGGCCGTGAGCTGCAGCAGTTCAGAGGGAAGGTTCTGGAAGCAGGTGGGCTGTGAGCTGCAGCAGTTCAGAGGGAAGGTTCTGGAAGCAGGTAGGCTGTGAGCTGCAGCAGTTCAGAGGGAAGGTTCTGGAAGCAGGTGGGCTGTGAGCTGCTGCAGTTCAGAGGAAAGGTTCTGGAAGCAGGTGGGCTGTGAGCTGCTGCAGTTCAGAGGAAAGGTTCTGGAAGCAGGTGGGCTGTGAGCTGCTGCAGTTCAGAGGGAAGGTTCTGGAAGCAGGTAGACTGTGGAGGTCCGAAGGTCCAACGGCCTCGTGGCTCAGAGCTCTGGGTGATGCGTTCAGGGACATCCCGTCACTCCGCCCTCTGACATGTTAACGAGCTGTGTGTGTGTGTGTGTGTGTGTGTGTGTGTGTGTGTGTGTGTGTGTGTGTGTGTGTGTGTGTGTGTGTGTGTGTGTGTGTGTGTGTGTGTGTGTGTGTGTGTGTGTGTGTGTGTGTGTGTGTGTGTGTGGTCATGACACTACTAGTCCTGACCAGATTCCTGCTGCAGTGAGGACAGAGGACAGAGGACGGAGGACGGAGGATGGAGGTCGGAGGACGGAGGACGGAGGACAGAGGACGGAGGACGGAGGTCGGAGGATGGAGGATGGAGG
This sequence comes from Lipophrys pholis, assembly GCF_963383615.2. Classification (NCBI taxonomy): domain Eukaryota; kingdom Metazoa; phylum Chordata; class Actinopteri; order Blenniiformes; family Blenniidae; genus Lipophrys; species Lipophrys pholis. The sequence goes on from NW_028292088.1 coordinate 495,195, forward strand.
TCATAGGTCGGAGGACGGAGGACAGAGGACGGAGGACGGAGGTCGGAGGATGGAGGATGGAAGTCGGAGGTCGGAGGACGGAGGACGGAGGACAGAGGACGGAGAACAGAGGACGGAGGACGGAGGATGGAGGATGGAGGTCGGAGGTCGGAGGACGGAGGACGGAGGACAGAGGACGGAGGACGGAGGTCGGAGGATGGAGGACGGAGGTCGGAGGATGGAGGACGGAGGACAGAGGATGGAGGACGGAGGTCGGAGGATGGAGGACGGAGGACAGAGGACGGAGGATGGAGGATGGAGGTCGGAGGATGGAGGACGGAGGACAGAGGATGGAGGACAGAGGATGGAGGACGGAGGTCTGAGGACGGAGGACGGAGGTCGGAGGATGGAGGACGGAGGACAGAGGATGGAGGTCGGAGGACAGAGGACGGAGGACCTTCTGTCCTCTTCACTGGGTGGTATGTGTTGAGAGGCAGCAGCATGAATTGTGAATGCTGATGGGTGTGTGTTGAGAGGCAGCAGCATGAATTGTGAATGCTGATGGGTGTGTGTTGAGAGGCCGCAGCATGAATTGTGAATGCTGATGGGTGTGTGTTGAGAGGCAGCAGTATTAATTGTGAATGCTGATGGGTGTGTGTTGAGAGGCAGCAGTATTAATTGTGAATGCTGATGGGTGTGTGTTGAGAGGCAGCAGCATGACTTGTGAATGCTGATGGGTGTGTGTTGAGAGGCAGCAGCATGAATTGTGAATGCTGATGGGTGTGTGTTGAGAGGCCGCAGCATGACTTGTGAATGCTGATGGGTGTGTGTTGAGAGGCAGCAGTATTAATTGTGAATGCTGATGGGTGTGTGTTGAGAGGCAGCAGCATGACTTGTGAATGCTGATGGGTGTGTGTTGAGAGGCAGCAGCATGAATTGTGAATGCTGATGGGTGTGTGCAGCCTTCTAACATCCCAGACTGTTGCTGTGGCGTTCACTCTGTGCTTTCAGGACTTCTTCCTTCTCCTCCAGGAGGAACCACATTCCGCTCTGGCGCCGCTCAATTTGCAGAGAAATGTGAATATTTAATTTAGTACCTCGAGTCTTTGACCGGTACACAATAGTACCACTGTTCGTACCACGTCTTTAAAATGTGGCACAAAAAGCACTTTGTGTAAAAGTAATGGTGAAATATTTCCCTCCAAACGAGTCTATTCTTCAGGTGTCAGAGGAGGAAGATCCTTGGACGGCTCCTATTCAGTCCTCTGTGTGATTCCAACAAATACCCTGCGTAGTGTCCAATTGAGGACGCACATTCAGAACCTGTTCTCCACCCTGAGGACACGGTTCAGCCCGCTCCGTCAGCGTCTCCGTCTCACCTGCTCCAGCGGGTCAAGGCTTCCTCTTTGTTTGCACAAATGGAAGAATTTAGCATCTTGACCAAGCAGACCGAACGCTGCAGTCTGAATGTCTCACGCTCCGTCTGTTGGATTTGTCCTTCTGCTTTGGACTGCGGGACAAAGGTCTGAATCATAAAGTCTGAACGGAGAAAGAAAGAGCAGAGCGGCTCCGCCTCCAAACACACCAGACCAAACGGCCGTGAACAGAATCAAATCCCAAATGAACATGCAGAGAGACGGGGGGGGACACAGCTCGGACTATCTGAGCTGCAGG